>NW_006921712.1:7622846-7640584 GCF_000298275.1 Orycteropus afer afer
ATGTGGCACTTGAATTGTGACTCTGAAGCCCTGAGCTCATCTCATTCTTTTATCACTTTGTATAATGAAAGCAGGATCAACCAGCTTGTCTATATCTCTCACTGACAAAATTGCAGAAAAGTATCTAAAATGCAATCATCCAGAGTCTCACTTCTTACCAATACTTGATCTATTGTGATGTTATTTTGCTTAGTGATATTGTCACCTCAAGTCATGGATTAGCAGCACTGTCTCTACTGCTGGAAGCAGAGTCAGAAACACCTTTAAAGCAATCAGACTTGAGAACAAATTCAGAAAATTCATCCTTATGATTTTATTTCTCTAGAATCACTCTCAGTACCAATTGTCTTTGGCTGGAAAAGCAAAACCACTGAAGTATATGCACACATGGAAAGAAAAAAACTATCTTGAAGAAATGACTCACATGGTTTCAGAGACTGGCAAGTCCCAACTCTGTGGCTCAGGTGTTAGGCTGGAGGCTTCTTCTGACATGTAGCTGCAGGATAGGCAAGTAAGACAGCAGGTCGCTGGCTCACAGGCTTCAGAGTGTGATGAATCCCAGGAACTGGAGGCCAGGACAAGTGAGAGCCTTGCTGGAACAACCACTTACTCATTGGAGGCAGACCACACCCTCAATGAAACTCTCTTTCAAGTGATTGGCTGCTTCTAGCTGAGCTCATCATATAAGTGATTACATAATAAAAGATAACAAAATAAAGAATGATTTTATCATTACTTAACTGCCAAACTACATCATCACTACCAAAACATTGAGAATCTTGGCTCACCCAAATTGATATACCACCTTAACCAGCACTGAGATTTCAGAAAGGATAAGTACTAGTGCCTTTGTCTAGCTAGCCAGTGAATTTGACTGTGAAAACTTGAACTCTTTCTAGTCATTTTTCTTGAACAGACAATACTTGAATCTTTAATTACATGCAGTATTCAATTTATTTATTTATGTATCACAATACTTTACCTTCAATTACCTGAACTTTTTTGGCATATGTATTAAAATATCTAAATTTAATTAGCATTAACTTCAAGGTACAACATAATTAAAAACTAGGAAGGAAAGTTTCTGACTTCAAAAACACAAAGGAAAAAAATACATTGTGAAAGTTATATCACCACATATTACAATTAACTTTCCCAAAATTATTCCTGTCTTGTGTTACTATTTTACTTTTAGTCTACCTAATTTTGTAGAGGACATTATTTCATAACACAGGCAATTAAAAAAAAAAAAAAAAAGATGGTTTTTGAAAACAGGAACAATAGTGAGTGACATCGTTTCATATAATAATATGGCAACAAGTCATCTGAAAGTCTTAGAGCATTGACAAACTGCTCAGTTAGGACTTGAGATGTGTGACTATAATTTCAGACAAATTCCACCACAAGATACATGAAGATGAGCAGTAAACTAGTTGAAAAAGAACCCCTGACATATCATTATCATAAGTTGAAGAAATCCGTGTACTGAAAATGAAACCCAACCCATTCATTGCCTTAAGAAAATTCCAACTCATAGCCAACTTAAAGGATAGAATACAACTGTCCTTTAAGGTTTCCAAGGTTGTAGATCCTTATTGACACAGACTATCTCATCTGTCTTCTATGAAGAGGCGTATAGGTTCAAGTTACCAACTTTTCAGTTAACAAGCCAGTGCTTTAACCATTGTGCCACCAGTGCTCCTAGAAAATTAAAGCACCTTAAAATCAATTATTCTTTTGCCCTTTCTGATGTTTCTTCCACTCTCACAGATATTCAGTAATTTAGCTAGTGAGTCAAGAGGTAAATTCTTTATGCATCCTTTATGCATTTCAAATTTTATGACTTTCAGTGCAGAATTACTCAGCTGGAACTAACAGTTTCCATGATCTTTGTCAAATCTAGTTCTCAAGTAACTATAGATAATATTGTTTTAGGTAATATTTTTAAAAGTTTGAATACATCAGGGTATATTTAAATATATAATTTTATTTGCAATTGTTTGCAACACATTTTAGAAAGGAACAACTACCAGTTATCTGCCATATTGTAAAAGAATGAGATTACAATGTGAAATCATACGATCTGAGCACCAGTCCCTGTGTAGTCACTTATTATAACTTGAGGAAACTGCACTATTCACTTAACCTTTATTAGTCTCAGGTTTCTTTTTCCCATCTGTAGAAAGTAGATGATAGTTATCTGTCTCACTGTGTTTGAAAGATCAAAATTTTAAAGGGGCTGATGAATGCATATAATCACTGAGTCTAGATATGAGAAGGGCATGAAAAGAGGGAGAGAAAAATGAGGGAGTCATAAAGAAACCCATATTCTATTTTATGATCAATTAACTGAGAAGAGAAATTAATGTGTTACAGGAATAAAAGACCAGGTAGTTCTAATGTTAATTATCTTTTTAGAGAGAAATATCTAGGAAAATAAACCAAATTGTCTCTTCTAAATTTAGGTTCAGTAGCTGAACTTCTATTTTTCAAAATCATTATATCAGAAAAAAATTTGGTATTGAACAGAAAATATGGTGGTAAACCCCCAATCAAGTTTAAAAACATTGTTTTAGGTGCTCCAAACTTTGAAGAAACAAGAATACAGTAATATGATTGTTCTGGTTACCTAGTACCATTCTGACAATAAATATATATATATATGTATATACCATAAATGGGATGTCCTTAACAAACAGATTATTCTTACAATTTGGAGGCTTTACATCCAAGTTCAAAATGCCAGGCTCTAGGGGCTGTGTGAAAACCCCTCAACCTTAGGGTCCAGCTCTGCCTCCTGCTCCTGGCTGACTGGAGTTAGAGGCATTTCTTCACTCAGACAGCTGATGGCTGCTGAGGCTCAGAAGCCCCAAGGTTGACAAGTAAAAAGACACAGTCCTGATGTTACCAAACCGCAAGGCAGGACATTAACTTAAGTCCATTGTAAGTCCCAAGGTCGGCAGAGCATAGAAGGCTGCTGAGCAATGACACGGCTACATGCAGAGTCCAAGCATGCCAAAGGCTGGAGATCATTTCCAAGGCTTCTCCTTATATACAGGAAGCAGACCACATCTCAAAAGCAGCTCCTCAGCTGCTCGTGGTAGATCCCCCCATGGAGTTGATTGCCAGTGTCATCATGGGGAGTGACTACCACCAGCTTCCCAGCCACTCAAACAGGCCCAGCCAAGTTGATACACAAACATAACTACCACACTGATTTAGAAAAATTGGGGACGTGATTTTGAGGGTTATCAGGCAGTCACCTCTTTGCAATATTTTGAGAACTACTGGCTTTTAGTTGAATATTCTTATTAGCATTTTGTCACCTGTTCCAAATGCCATTTGTTTCAACACATTTTAATAATTTCTAATTATAGAAGGTCTTGTCATGATATTAGTGAAATCTATTACAAAAAAAAAGTTTGTGACAAGAAAAACTTAGAGTATAATTATCAATAGAAAGATAAAAAAAAATAAAATAAAAAATAACTTCAAAAATACACTAGAAAGTTAAATTGACTACATCACTTTGTGCATATTTCATAGCATTCTGTCACTGAGATTTGATATTTTCCATTTTTATTGGTAGCTGGTATGATAAAATACAATGGAAAATCATTATGTTTATGAATGCTGGCATAGCAGGTGGTTATCATCTTAGAAAACTGATTTACAATTCTGAATGGTCCTTTCAGATTGCACAATAATTGTAGTGGAATAGAATTTCAGAAAGTGCTTAAAGAAGTCCTCTAATATCTAAGCCCTGGGCTCATATAAATCATTTCTCTGCTCAGAGCAGAAAGTCCTCTCTAGTATCTCCTTTACATCTGAGAGTTCAGTCATTTTTGGTTGTTTCTATGCCAGAAGAACAGTTCCTAATAATGAATACTACATCCTTTTGTAAAAGAAAGCTATTTCTGTGTTTTTAAAAAGCAGCATTACATCAAAGAAGCCCATCTCTAATTAAAACTGATGAAATTATATTAGGGAGGGGATAGTGGTAACTTTGTTCAAAATCCACAGCTTAATCAGGATTAAGGTGACACATGATTTTCTGTGTTGAACAGCAATGTATTTCATTATTATTTTGAGCCTCTCTCATCGGCTTCCAAACTGAAGACTTACTACGTATTTTCTTCTAGTATAGAAACAAACACATTTCTTCCCTGTAGAATGCAGTAAGTCTCCTTCAGAGACGTTTTGTTTATCTCAAGTTTTAAATGTTGTTGTTGTTATGTGCTGTCGAGTCAGACCCAACTCATAGCGACCCTTCCTTGGGAAGTAGATTGCCCCATCTTCCTTCTGAGGAGTGGCTGGTGGGTTTGAACCGCCAGCCTTCTGGTTAGCAGTCAAGTGCCTTAGGCACTACACTACCAGAGCTCCTATGAATAGTGATTTATAATTAACTTGCTGCCATCTAGTCAGATCCAACTCATATTGATCTTCCCTTGGGTTTCTGAGGTGGTATCACTACAGAATAGATTGCCCAGTCTTCCTTCTGAAGAGTGGCTGTTCTTCCATAAACTCTGTGCTGAGGTAGTAGTTTGCATAAAAATTATTTGAATTAATTTTTAAAGTGAATAAAATGAAAACAGGTGTTATAATATTATTGTCAAATATTACTTACCAGATTATCCAAAATACCATTTGGTGCTGTTTACATAGTCTTAAATTTAACAATTTGTATTCACTAACTGGAAATATATAAATGTCCTCATAACTCATCCAGGTAATATAAATATTTAATGTTTCTCTCAGTGAACATTATCTCTGCCTTTGTGCTATAAAAATGGTATATAATTATTGTGTCAACAAAAAGTTGGCCTGGAATTTCTCTCTTCTGAAGTGATTTATTTGATACTTCTTAACTTGAACAGAAACTTCAAATGAGCAATTTAAAATCACAGAAATAGCCAGATATGTTTTGAAGGAAAATCAATCAATCAATAAGTTATAAGGCAGAAAAAAACTCATAAGGCAGAAGGAATCATGTCACATTAGTTTAATTTTCCTCTTCAGGGATCAAAATGCAAAACAAGTGTTTTGAATCAAAACCAATGTGAAAAACATTGTAGGCTGTTGAAGACACTATAAGCAGTTGGAGAGACAATAGAATGAGGGCCCAGCTTTAGGCCAAAGTACAAGAAGAAAAGGAAACAGTTCCATTTGGAGAGACTTGACTCCAGAATTACAGTTGAGTGGGGCAGACACACTCTCAAACACTGACCATAGTTCTGAAAAAATAACAAAAACTCAACTTGTTCAGTTGATTCCAAATCATGGTGCCTCTGGATGACCTTGAGCTTCAAAGTTATCCATAATTTTCGGCTGTGACAGAATATGACTGTCACTCTATCTGTTATCGTCAAATATTTCCCAAACACCTGCTGGAGCCACAGTTCTCTGACATGTTTTCTGTGGCTTTAGGATGAAGACAGCATTGTTTATGACTAAAATATGAATAAGGCTGAAGAAAAAAGCCAGAACAGAATTGAAGGAGACCTATATGCATATCTGAAGGTACTAGAGTGAGGATTAGACAGTAAAACAGACTGTGTGTGTTGGACCAAAACATGGATAAGCAGAGAAAAAGGTACATTAAGCTGATTATTCAAGTAAAACTAGGGCATAAAAAGAGTTAAGTTCAGCAAGTCAAGATGCTAAAGACGTTGGGAAGATGGAAAATGACTTTCAGTGACCTTACCCAAAGGAGAAGCACTAAATTAATAGCTACCCAAAGACAGAACTCGAACAGAAAGTAAAACAGGAGTTTTACAAACTGATGAAGAGGAAGCTTAGGTTGAGCTTTAATTAGTAGATGCTCTTACTACTTTGAAGGATAGAACATGAGGTGAATTTGAGTGTATTTCTCTTGCAACAAAGAGGGAAAAACAACATCCATCAATACATAAGAAGCTAGTGAAAGGAACTGAGTAGATCTGTTAGACTTTTGTTGTTGTTAGGTAACATCCAGTCAACTCTGACTCATAACAACTGTATATATAGGAGAACAAAACACTGCCAGGTCCTGTGCTATCTTCACAATCCTTGCTAGGCTCGAGCCCATCTGTTTTGGTTACCTAGTACTGCTCTAACAGAAATACCACAATTGGGATGGCTTCAACAAACAGGAGTTTATTCTCTTACAGTCTGGAGGATTTAAGTCCAAGTTCAAAGTGCCAGGCTCTAGGGGCTGGGTGAAAGCCCCTCCACCTTGGGCTTCAGCTCTGTCTCCTGCTCCCAGCCCACTGAAGCTAGAGCCTTTTCTTCATTCAGACAGCTGCTGGCTGCTGAGGCTGACAAACCCAAGGTCAACAAGTGAAAAGGCACAGTCCCAATATTACCAAACAACACAGTAGGCCTTTGATTCAAGTCCATTGAAAGTCCCAAGGTCAGCAGAGCATGGCAAGTTGCCAAACAACAACATGGCTACATTCAGGGTTCAAGCACTATAAGTTAGAGACCAATCCCAAAGCTTCTCCTTATGTACAGGAAGCAGACCACATCCCTTAAGCAGCTACTCAGCTGCTTGTGGCAGATTCCACCGTAGAGCTGATTGCCAGTCTCATCACAGGGAATAACTACCTCCAGCTGCTCAGCCACTCAACCAGGCCCAGCCAAGTGGAAAACAGCCTTAACTACCACACCATCATTGCAGCCACTTTGCCACTCTATCTTGTTGAAGGACTCCCCCTTTTTCACGACCCTCTACTTTACCAAGCATATCTTTCTTTCTCCAGGGAATTGTCCCTTCTGACCATATGACCAAAGCAAGTAAGAGGAAGTCTGGCCATTCTCACTTCCAAGGAGTATGTTGCACTTCATCTAGGACAGATTTGTTTTTCTGGCAGTCCATGGTATTTTCGGTATTCTTTGTCAGTGCCATGATGCAAAGGCATCAACTCTTCTTTGATATTCCTTATTCATTGTCCAGCTTTTACATGCCTTTGAGGCAATGGAAAATACCAAAGCTTGCATAAGACACACTTTAACCCATGCGCAAAAGAGATTTTCCCAGTGAAATACAACATCTGATTTCTTGACTGCTGCTTCCTTGGGTGTTGACTGTAGATACAAGTAAAATGAAATCCCTAATAACTTCAATTTTTTTCTCCATTTGTTGTGATGTTGGTTATTGGTCCAGCTGTGAGGATTTTCATTTTCTTTATGTTGAGATATAATCCATACTGAAGACTGTATATATTTTTCATCTTCATCAGTAAATGCTTCAAGTCATCTTCATGTTCAGTACTCAAAGTTGTGTCATCTGCATATCGTAGGTTGTTAATGAGTCTTCCTCCAATCCTGCTACCACATTCTTCTTTATATAGTCCAGCTTCTCAAATTATCTGCTCAGCATACAGATTGAATTGGATAAGTATGGTGAAAGGAAAGAACCCTGGAACACACCCTTCCTCGTTTTAAATCATGCAGTTCCCCTTGTTTTATTTGAATGATAACCTCTTGTTCTATGTACAGGTTCTTCATGAGCACAATTAAGTATTCTGGAATTTCCATTCTTTGCAATGTCATCCACAATTTGTTATGATCCACACAGTCAAATGCCTTTGCATAGTCAATAAAACAGAGGTAAACATCTTTCTGGTATTCTTTCCTTGCAGCCTGATGAAGGACCTCTGGTGGTATAGTGCTTAAGATATTTGACTGTTAACAGAATGTTAGTGTCTCAAATTGACTAGCCACTTCATGGAAGGAAGATGGAGTAATCTATTTCTATAAAAATTTATGACCTAGGAAACCCAATAAGGGTCACCCTTAATCATAATCAACTTGATGGCAATAGTGGTTTTGATTTTTGCTTGCAGCCAAGATCAATCTGACATCAGCAATAATATTCTTTATTCCATGTTCTCTTCTGAATTCAGCTTGAATTTCTGGAAGTTCTCTGTCAATATACTGCTGCAACTTTTAAAATTATCTTCAGCAAAATTTTATTTGCTTGTGATATTAATGATTGTTGTTATGTGCCATCTAGTGGGACCCGACTCATAGTGACCCCTCCTTGTGTTTCCGAGGCAGTATCACTAAGGAAGTAGATTGCTCCATCTTCCTTCTGAGGAGTTCTGGTGGGTTTGAACCACCATCCCTCTGGTTAGCAGTCCAGTGCCTTAGGCACTACGCTACCAGAGCTCCCAATAGTGTTCAATAATTTCCACATTCTTTTGGATCACCTATTTTTGGAATGGGCACAAATATCCATCTCTTCCAGTTGGTTGACCAGGTAGCTGTCTTCTAAATTACTTGGCATAGATGAGTAAGTGCCTCCAGCACTACATCTGCTTGTTGAAACATCTCAATTGGTATTCCATCAATTCCTACAGCTTTTTTTTTTTTTTCCTGCCAGTTCCTTCAATGCAGCTTAGACTTCTTCTTTCAGTACCACTTGTTTTTGAACTTATGCCAACTCCTGAAATAGTTAAACATCAACCAATTCTTTCTGGTACAGTGACTCTGTGTATTTCTTCCATCTTCTTTTGAGGCTTCCTACCTCATTCAATATTTTGCCAACAGAATACTTCAATATTGCCATTTTAATTTTTCCTTCAGAACTTTCAGCTTTAGAAATGTCAAGTATGTACTTGCCTTTTCATTTTCTAATTCCAAGTCCTTGCACAAAACCAAAACCAAGCCCACTGCTATCAAGTCGATTCTGACTCAACAACCACCATTGGGTTTCCAAGGCAGTAAATCTTTAAGGAAGGAGATTGCCTCATCTTCCTTCACTGGAGTGGCTGGTGGGTTAGAACCACCGATTTTCTGGTTAGCAGACTTAAGCATTGCACCACCAGAAATTCTTGAGTTCCAGAGATACTTACATCAAGTCGGACCCGACTCATAGCGACCCCTCCTTGGGTTTCCAAGGCAGTATCACTACGGAAGTAGATTGCCCCATCTTCCTTCCGAGGAATGGCTGGTGGATTTGAACCGCCAGCCTTCTGGTTAACAGTCAAGTGCCTTAGCCACTATGCTACCAGAGCTCCCAGAGATACTTAAGTCTTTGAAAATTTCATTATACTATTTTGCTTTGTCTTCTCAAGGTGCCTGTTGAAATCTCTTCAACTCCTTTATCTCATTGTTTTTTCCATTATCTTTAGCTACTCTCCAAGAGCAAGTTTCAGTGGCTTTCCTGATATCCTTTTTTCCCCCTGTCTTTTTAATGATTGTTTTCTTTCTTTTTGTATGATGTTCTTGATGTCATCCCACAACTCTTCTAGTTTTCAGTCACTATGTTCAATGCATCAGATATATTCTTTAGATGATCTCTTTATTCAGCTGGAATATACTCATCTGTCAGTTTGTTATATTGTGGAGGCTCGCATATTGCCTATTGAGGCTGGAGACTATGCACCCATTATTTCAATACCAGCAGGGTCATTCATAGTGAACAGGTTTCAGCAGAGTTTCCACACTGAGGCAGACTTGGAAGAAGAAATGGGGTCATCCACTTCTCAAAAAAATTGGCCAATGGAAACCTTATGAATAGCAATCAAATATTCTGATATATTACTCCTAGACTATAGCACAATTTTATTTAAAGGATAGTATTTCAATCCTTTGTGTATTCTCCATTTTATGCTGAGACAATAGTCAATTCCTATAGCACTGTCGGAAGTAATTTTAGCAACACTGAATTATCATGCAATTATTTTCATTTCCTGTCTTTGGATCATAAGGTACTCTGGTGGCTCAGTGGTTAAGACACTTGGCTGCTAAACAAAAAGATTCAAATCTACCAGCTGTTCCACAGGAGAAATATGAGGCAATCTGCTTCAATAAACATTAACAGCCTGGGAAATCCTACAAGGTGTTCTATTCTGCCCGGTAGGGCTGCTTTGAGTGGGGATCACCTCGATGGCAATGATTTTTTTTTTTTTCTTTGAGTTGTGTTAGAACAATATTTCCAGGTAAATACAGTTTATTAATTACTAGGTATATTATTTACACATAAGGTCTCTCAAACCCCTAACTCAAGTGATCTGCAAGTTCTGGTACATCATATGTTAATATAATACTTTTCTGAAAGAAATGTATAATGTATAGGATTCATATTTTTTTTTGTATCCTTCAATAGGCTGATTCTTTCTCATTTGGACCTGGGAAAAAAAGAAAAAAAAAAAAAATCAACTTTGAGAACAAATAAATTTCAGAAAAGAAATTCCAGTTAGAAAGAGAAGCTTGAAAATCTATATTTTAATTTTCTATTAAAAAATCCCCATATTTAAGTTGTTGACTAAGTAAGACAAGATCTGCAGTATAATGTACATGTCTTTAGGGAAGAATGAATAGAGTATCATGGAGCAAAGTTTGAACAGACAGGCCTGAAAGAAAAAGTCAGCAATACTCTCAGTGGAGAGAAGAGAATGACAACATAGGCCTCTAGAATAGCAGTGATAATTTAGAAATAGAGACATGCCAGAAAATAAAGTGACTGCCTATCACACTAGATTGTTTAGAAAATAGTCTATTACACAAATGAAGAAGCTTCTAGGTTTTGTTTGCTATGTAGAATTTCTGTCCCTTAGTATGGTAACCCAACAAAATCAAAATCCATCTGGTGGGGCATGATTATAGAGTAAGAAAGCAAAACCCATCGAGATCTATGCATTTGCAAGAATATTTCAAGAAAACCCCCAGAAAGATTTCTGTCAACTGTTACACAAACTTCAAAGACTTTTTCTCAAATTTTGATCCAATACATAAACTAGCAGACAAGTCAGTTAGCCTTCTAAAGCAGGGACCAACTACTTTACCAATACGTACTTTATCAAAGGAAGGCCTCTTGGAGAAAATGGGTATTTAATTTGAAACTTAAAGGAGTAGAAAAAGTTTTCCAAGAGAAGTTAGGGAGATGGAGCAAAGGAGGAAGATAAAATGTTTTGAATTAAGTGAATATGTTATACTTATTTGCAAGTAAAAGAAAAGAAGTCATATTGAAATAATAAAGACAATGATATATATATGAACAGGATAGTATGGAAATGACAAATGGAGTTGAAAATGAGATTCCCTGATGCAACAAAAATTTGGAACTTAATACATTATTTATGCCAATTTTAGGCAAATCACTTAATGTCTTTCAGCCTGATTTTCCTCATTATAAAATGGTGCTAAAGATGCTATAATGGGAGAAAATTTATAAACAATTAGGATTGATCTGGTGGCATAGTGCCTAAGACATTTGACTGCTAACCAGAAGTTTGGCAGCTCAAACCCAACAGCCATGCCTTGGAAGGAAGACTGAGCAATGTACTTCTGTAAAAATTTACCACTTTGGAAACCCAATGTGGGTTACTATGTGTCAGAATCAACTCGATGGCAGTGAGGTGTTTTTTTTTTTTTTTTTCTTTAATTAGTATCAAATGTCATCATGTGTTGAAAACATATCATAACTACTCTTCACTTATCAATTATCTCTTTATCTGACATATCACATTTACAACAATAGGAAAAAAAATCTGTTTTATAAATTATTGGAATTTTCAATAGAGGTTGCTGAAAAAGTTCATTATTCATTCGGAAATCATGATACCCTCTCACTAACTTACACTACAAACATTAGTATCACATGGATTAAAGACTGAAATAAGAAAGGAAAAACTTTAAAACTTTTAGAAGACATTATAAGATAATAACTTGATGACCCTTGAGCACCAAAGTATTTCTTAGCATAAACACAGTGCAAAAACCAAAGGGTTAAAGTGGATAAATTCAATTATGTTAAAATTAAGGTAATATATTTCTCAAAATTGTAAAGAAAAAAGAAAAAGAGTGAAAAGAATTAGCCAGCAATTGAATCAAGGAACATATACTATTTTCAAAGATTATTATCCAAAATATATATAAAGAGTTCTATAGCTGAATCTAAAATAAACTCCAAGTAAAAGTGGCCAATGAATTGAATGACCAAGTACAAAAAATTAATGATGTATCTGTGGTAGTAACAATTGCCAAGGTGCAAGGTGAGAGTAACATTTACTGTGATGGGTAAGGCTATGTGTCAACTTGACTGTGCCATGATTATCAGTGGTTTGGCAGTTACAGAATGATGTAATTTGGCAGTTATAGAATGATATAGTCATCTTCAATTCTGTGATCTGATGTGATAATCCTTCATTTTTGCATAATACCAATTTTCTCTTAAAGATCTGGTCTTCAAAACCTAATCATCTCATTAAATGAGGAGTGGGTATACATGAAATATCTTTATACTAATGTTGTTTTGAGGACAGGTGACACAATGGTTAAATGCTCAGCTACTAATCAAAAGGTCATTGGTTTGAACCACCAGCTGCTCTGCAGGAAAAAGATGCAGCAGTAACTTCCATAAATATTTACAGTATTGGAAAACCTATCAGGCAGTTCTACTCTGTCCTATAGGGTCACTGAGAGTCAAAAGTGACTCAATGGCAGTGGGTTTGGTTTAGTTTGGTTTAATAATATTTTGTTATTTGTACAATGATGTAACCAGCAAGAAATGTTAAGTTGTGTTGCTATTTTTCATAGTCTCCTGTCCTACAAATATGAGGCTCATTACTTCACAAGGTGTATTTTAATAGCAAGGCAAATATCATTTTTTTTCTTTCAGTACATTACAATGAAATTTGACTCTTTTATTAAGTATATTTGATATCAATATATCTCTCTAGGTATCTTCCTAAATGCTCATTTAATATTTGTAAGAATAATCATATTTGAATACTCTATTTTCATAAATTACTGCACTAAAATTCAATCAATCATTTTATATCCATTTCTTCATTATTAAAATGCTTCCATTAATAAATCATCATCCACAAAATATTATATAATGTGAAATTAAGCATTTCTTTTTCTATTTTTCTCTATATTCAGCATAAAAACAAAGTTATTGTTGAGTTAATTCTGACTCATGGTGACCCCATTGGTGTCAGAGTAAAGCTGTGCTCCATCTGGTTTTCAGTGGCTGATTTTTTGAAATTAGATTTCTAGGCCTTTCTTCTGAAACACCTGAGGGTAGACGTGGACCTCAAATTTTTTGGCTGGTGGCAGAGCACTCTAACTGCACTACTCAAGAACTCCTTTATCAGAATAACAGAGTAGAATACTTCTTAAGTTTCATTACAGAATCACATAACAGAGTTGCCAAATAATCAAAAGTAAGTGATTCTTAAAAGCAATTTATTGGATTTTTAGGTACTTTAAAACAGGCTTCAGGATTTTTCTCCAATAGAGTAGAAAATAAGGTCTCTGTGCTTATTTTCCTTCAACACACTCATTTAATAATATTTTGAAGAAATAGAATGGAGCATTAAATCTGAACACTTGAAAAGTAAATTATAATACAGAATGTTGTTGTTGTTTGGAGGTATGTGGTTGCTTTGAACTCATAGCAACCCTATGTGATGGACTAAAACTACCCATAGGACTTTCAAGACTGTAATCTTTATAGGAGCCAATTGCCAGGTCTTTCTTCCAAGGAGCCTCTGGATAAGTTTGAACCTCCAACCTTTTGGTTAACAGCCAAGCATTTAATCATTCTACCAACAAACTTTTTTATAATGCAGATTATTAAATTTTAATTTGGTAAAATTAATTTAGGAAATTTTCCAAAATTATAGATGAAATCACATGGATTTGTCCACATACAAATCAAATACTGTACATTTTCATTTAACAACTTAATAAATTTCATGTTTTATATAAAGTCTAAAATGGCTTTTTTAACAAATAATGTTTTTCTTAATTTAAAGTAATAAGATGCTAAGTGATTAGGCTAAAAAGCATGGTGTTTAAAATATATTAATTATCTCATAGATTCAATCAGAAGGCTTAAGGATATGGCTCTAGAGATAGGTCAGTAGACAGCCATGAACACACCCAAAAGCATACAAAAAGCAAATGGAGTGAGGAGTCCGCTGACTTTGCCACACAGACTAGGCATCGCAGCCAGCATCTCTGTTTCTGCTGGCCCAGGAAAAAAGATGTTACTGTTAAAAACATCCACAGTATGTCTAGAAGTTAGATATATTTTCTAAATATCTACCATCCTGGTTTATTGTGTCACCATTCTAACATCTAAGTCACAATATGTTCTGCTGGGATGGTTTTTTATATGTGGTAAATTTGCAAATAAAATGATTATATTAACACTTGACAAAGATGAGAAAGGAACCATGCAGATAACTGGAAGAGAAATATTTAATCTAGAACAAGAAAAAACACCACCCAAAATATGAATTGTCCCTAATGTGTTTGAAGAAGGGCAAGATGACAACATAGTTGTATGGGATCAATAGCAAGAGTTACCAAGGAGATAATGGGCTGAATGGATGAACAGGATCACATAGAGCCTTGTAGACCATTACACACACTTTGTCCTTTGGGTAGAATGAGGAGGCTTAGCTAATATTGATCATAGTAGTGTCATGATCTGGCCATTTAGACTACTAAATGGACATTTTAAGATGGTGGCTAAATATTCAGGGTAAAGGTGAGGAAGAAGATATGGGCTGGAAAAATAAATCTAGATATCATCAGTGGGTTATTTTGAAAACCACAAGATTGGAGAAATCACCAAGAGAGTAAGTATAAATAGAGAATAGTGAAAACATGGCATATTTCCATGATGTATTTGTATTTTTTGGTTAGCAACCAAATGCCTTAACCATTGAACCACCAAAGCTCCATATATATAAAACTCCATATGCATAAAACTTAGAGTAAGTTATGTTTTACATGGGAAACAAGTTAAAGAAAAATAGATTTATAGAAGTAAAGATAGGAATATAGATTCATGAACTCTTTTACCTTTACTATTGTTGTAGGTGCTATTGAGTTGGCTCTGATTCATAATTACCCTGTACAACAGAATTAAACAATACTTAGTCTTGTTCCATCCTCACAATCTCTGCTATGACTGAGGGTCACAGCCACTGTCAATGCATCTCATTGAGGGTCTTCCCCTTTTTCACTGATCCTCTACCAAAAATGATAACCTTCTCTAGGGACTGCCCCTTCTGACAACATGATCAAAGTACATGACAAAAAGTTTGGCCATTTTCTTAAGGAGCATTCTAGCTGTATTTCTTACAAGACAGATTTATTCATTCGTCTGGCAGTTCAAGGTATTTTTAGTATTCTTAGCCAACACCAAAATTCAAATGCATCAATTCTTCTCACTCTTCCTTATTTATTGTCCAGCTTTCACATGCATATGAGGTGATTGAAAACATACCATGGCTTCCATCAGGTGCACCTTAGTCTTCAATGTTGCATCTTTGCAGGTTAACACTCTAAAGAGGTCTTTTGCAATAGACTTGCCCAGTGCAATACAGCATCTGATTTCTTTCTTCTTCTTCTTCTTCTTCTTCTTTTTTTTTTTTTTTAATTTTTATTGTGATTTGGGTGAAAGTTTACAGTGCAAATTCAGCTTCTATATAGCAGTTCATACACACTTTGTCTTATGACTTTGACTGCAATTCCCCACAATCTAACAGCTCTCTTCCCACTTTCTTCTCATAGTTACCTCTTCCCTTTGTCTTTCTTTTCCCTGCACACCCATCCTTCGAGCTGTCTCCCTGTGCATACACTGTCCTTCTGTTTTTCCATAATTGATTGCTCCAAGTACTGTATTAACCTAATGGAAATGTTCAGCCCATATACCTGTCTATTATTTGACCAGAAGACGTAAGAGTGAGTTCATTTCCAGAATGGAAGGGGCCATAGTCTCAGGGGTTTCACTAGGCTCTATCAGACCAGAAAACCTGGTCTTTATTTATTTTTTTTAATGTCATCTGATTTCTTGACTGCTGCTTCCATGAGTGTTCATTGTGGATCCAAGTAAAAAGAAATCCCTGACAACTTCAATATATTCTCTAACTCTTTACCTTTATTACTTTACCTCTATGAAAGAACATATTCTCTATTTCTCATTCTTTAGTTGGGTCATTTGCATACTGGTTTTGTGTTTTTATTATTTTTTTCTTAGTTTGTCTAGGCTATCAGTCATATTGATCACGTCTATATAGTTTATATTTACAATATAAACTTAGAAATGTCACTGCCTGCTCTTGATAGGTGCCATCAAGTTAGATGGGACTCATAAACACCCCATATACAACAGAACAAAATACTGACTGGCCTTGTGCCATCCTCATAATTGTTGCCATGTTTGAGCCCATTGCTACAGCGACTCAATCCAGCTCATTGAGAGTCTTCTCCTATTTTGCTGACCCTTTGCTGAGCATAGTATCTTTTTCCAGGAACTGATCCCTCCAATAACATGTCCAAAGTACATGAGAGGAAATTTTGCCATCCTCACTTCCAAGGAATAATCTGGCTGTATTTCTTACCAGTCAAGATTTCATTGTTCGTGGGGCAGTCCATGGTATTTTCAGAATTCTTCACCAACACCATAATTCAAATGCATCAGTTCTTCTTCAGTGTTCTTTATTCATTGTCTAGACTTGTCTTGCATAGGAAACCAAACCAAAACCAAACTCACTGCCATTGAGTCAGATCTGATGCCTAGCAAACCCTCCTTGGGTTTCTGAATTGGTATCTCTACAGAAGTAGATTGCTCAGTCTTTCTTTCCAGGAGTGGTTGGTAGGTTTGAACCACCAGCCTTCTGGTTAGCAGTCAAATGCCTTAGGGACTATGCCACCAGAGTAGGTTTGGTGCACCTTAGTCCTCAAAGTGGAATCTTTGCCTTTTTTAACACTTAAAAGACATTTTTGCAGCAGATTCACCCAATTCAATACACCATTTGATTTCTTGATGGCTGTTTCCATGAATGTTGATTATGGATCCAAGTAAAATGAAATTCTTAACAGCTTCAATCCTTTCTCATGATGTTGCTTATTGGTCCAGTTGTGAGAATTTTTCTCTTCTTTATATTGAGGTATTATCCATACTGAAGGCTGTTTCTTCAATAAGTGCTGCAAATCCTCTTCCTTTTCAGCAAGCAAAGGTTGCCTCATCTACACATAATGGAGGTTGTTAATGAGTCTTCCTCCTATCAGAAGTTGCTTTCTTCTTCATATAGTACAGCTTCTTAGCTTATTTGCTCACCATACAGACTGAATAGGTATAGTGAAAGGGTACAACCTTGGTGCACACCTTTCCAGATTTTATACCTCAGATAATCCATTCTTTTCGAATGACTGCCTCTTGGTCCATGTACAGGATCCACATGAGCACAACTAAGTATTCAAGAATTCCCAGTTCTCACAATGTTATCCACAATTTGTTATGATCCACCCAATTGAATGCCTTTGCAAATCAATAAGACAAAGTTAATCATATTTTTGGTTTTCTCTGCTTTTGCCAAGATCCATCTGATATCAGCAACAGTGCTCTGAATTCTGTTTGAATTTCTGGCAATTCTCTGTTGATATACTGCTGCAACCATTTTTAAATTATCTTCAGCAAAACATTACTTGTGTTGACGATAATGATTTTGTTTGATAATATCCACATCATGTTGGATCACCACTTTTCGTTGGAATGGGCACAAATATGGATCTCTTCCTGTCGATTGGTCAGGTAGCTATCTTCCAAATTTCTCAGCATGGGTGAATGAACCATGTCAGCATTATATCTGTTTGTTGAAATATCTCAATTGGTGTTCCATTAAATCCTGGAGCCTTTTTTTTTTTTTTTTTGCTTTCAGTGCAGGTTGCACTTCTTCCTTCAACATCATTTTTTTAATCATTGGCCCATTGGTGGAGAAGGAGGT
>NW_006921712.1:7640727-7642714 GCF_000298275.1 Orycteropus afer afer
TAAATCTTTATGGAAGTAGATTGCCTCATCTTCCTCCCATGAAGCAGCTGGTGGGTTTGAACCTCTGACTTTCTGGTTAGCAGACAAATGTCTTACCCACTATGCCACTGGCTCTCCTTATATCGTCCATGTAGTTGTTGTTATGTGCCGTGGAGTAGGACCCGACTCATAGCGACCTCTCCTTGGGTTTCCTAGCCAGTATCACTATGGAAGTAGATTGTTCAACCTTCCTTCTGAGGAGTGGCTGTGATTTTGAACCACCAGCCTTCTGGTTAGAAGTAAAGTGCCTTAGGCACTACGCTCATAGCACCCTTCAATATTGCAATTTAAGCTTGAAATTTCTCTTCAGTTCTATTTGAGAAATATCAAGTATTTCATCCCTTTTGGTTTTCTAATTCCTGTCCCTTGTACATTTTATTATAATACTTTGTCTTCTTGAGGTTCCCTTTGAAATCTTCTATCTCTTTTGTGTCATCATTTCTTCCATTAGATTTAGCTAGTCTACACTCAAAAGCAAGTTTTCAGAGTCTCTTCTGACATTCATTTTATTTACTTTTATTTCTTTCCAGATTTTGTAATAACTACTTGCTTTCTTCATTTATGATTTCATCCCACAACTCGTCTGGTTTTCAGTGCATGAAATCTATTATCTATGTGGTCCCTAAGTTCAGGAGGGATATACTCAGGGTCCTACTTTGGCTCTAGTGAACTTGTTTTAGTTTTCTTCTGCTTCAACTTGAACTTGCATAGGAACAATTGACTTCTTCCAAAGTCAGCCCTTGGCCTTGTTCTGGCTGATCATATTGAGTTTCACCATAGTTTCTTCCTACCAAACCCTACTGCCAATGATTTTATTCCAACTCCTAGTGACCCCCATTAAGCTTCCAAGGCTTTAACTCTTTAAAGAATTATATTGCCTCAATTTCCTCCTGTAAAGCAGCTGGTGGGTTTGAACTGCCGACTTTTTGGTTAGCAGCCAAATGCCTTACTCACTATGCCACCAGATCTCTTTGTTTCTTTTTTCTGATGTACTCACTTTAGATCCTGTGTATTACATCTGGTGAAGTCCACAAGTATTGTCATTGTTTACGTTGTTTTCAAAAAAGTTATTTGCAATGAATAAGTTGTTGGTCTTGCAATATTCTGACCTGAGAATTCTGGTGTTGTTTCTGGCACCAAGGTTATTTTTCCCAACTACTTACATTTCTTTGTTTCCAACTTTCACATTTCATTTACCAATAATTATCAATTGATATTGATTGCATATTTGGTTAATTTCAGACTGCAGAAATTGGTAAAATTTTCAATATCTTCATCTTTGGCTTTAGTGGTGGGTGATTGAATTTGAATAATAGTAGTATTAACCGGTCTTCCTTATAGGCATATGGATATTATCCTATCATTGACTGTGTGGTACTTCAGGAGAGATCTTGAAATGGTCTTTTTGCTGGTGAATGTAACTCCATTCCTCTTCAACTTGTCATTCTTGGCATAGCATGTTTTTTTTTTTTTTTTTTTGAAATGGCCAATATCATCAGTCCATTTCAGCTCACTAATGCCTAGCTCTGGTAGCATAGTGTCTAAGGCACTTGACTGCTAACCTGAAGGCTGGTGGTTCTAACCCACCAGCCACTCCTCAGAAGGAAGGTTGGGCAATCTACTTCCATAGTGATATTGCCTCAGAAACCCAAATGGGGGTCACTATGAGTCAGGTCTGAATCAACAGCACATAACAACAACAACAACGACAATAATGTCTAGAATATCAATCTGTATGCATTCCCTTTCATTTTTGAAAAGTTACAATTTCCTATATTCATATTTCACCTATTCAACTTTCTGAATACTAATGGACATTTGCAGCCCTGTCTTCTCATTTTGAGTCTCACTACATCAGCAAATGTAGGTTCTGAAAACTACTTCATCCACACCATTAAGGTTGACTCTACTTCAAGAAGACAACTCTTCCCAAGATGTATTATCAGTG
>NW_006921712.1:7643124-7645354 GCF_000298275.1 Orycteropus afer afer
AAAAACCTTCAGTCTCTCTCAGCCATCTCTCAGCAAACAGTCTCTCTCAACCACTCTCCCAGCAATGCATGTCTTTTGGTGTCTCTCTCAGCAATGTGTGTCTCTCAGTGTCTCTTTCTCAGCAGCGTGTATCTCTCAGGAGGGCGTATCTTTCAGGTGCATGTTTCTCTCAGTAGAATATCTCTCTCAACCAATAGTCAGATTTCTGCTGCCTGTACGAGGCCTCCTTTTGAGCCTGACAGAGTGGCCAAACTAACCAATCATAACATTAGAATTCTAAGAATCTGAAAGAGTGAACTTCCCGAACATTGCTTTGTGCCAATCTC
This sequence comes from Orycteropus afer afer, assembly GCF_000298275.1. Classification (NCBI taxonomy): domain Eukaryota; kingdom Metazoa; phylum Chordata; class Mammalia; order Tubulidentata; family Orycteropodidae; genus Orycteropus; species Orycteropus afer. The sequence continues at coordinate 7,643,451 of NW_006921712.1, forward strand.
AACAGAAATACCCAAGGTGGATAACTTTTGCAATCAGGAGCCCCTCAGTTGCTTACAGCAAATTCCACCACAGAGTATACAAAGACTTATGGCTAGAAAAGCCATACCAGGTAGTTTACTACACTGCACAGTAGACTACCAGGTCCTACTTCCTATCTGTCCTATTTTGGAAGCTCTACTGAAACCTCTCCACCATGAGTAACCCTGGTAATATTTAAAATACCAGTGGCATGGATTCTGCATCACAGGAACGTGCAAGCTACCACAATGTGACATCAAAATTAACCAAAACTAGTATAATCTTCAATTATTATTAAAAAATGTTTCATGTTCCTCCTATTAGTGAATGTTTATTAATTTAAAACTAAATAACAAGATATACTAATGGTCAACAACATTAATTTCCTTTAATTAAGCTAATAATTTATTTGGGAAACATGTAATGGCAGAGGCAAAATAGAATTAAGATCACCTATGAATATATTATCCTAATTATTTTTATTTAACTTGTTTTGCTTATCTAGTTCTGCTCTGACAGAAATATACCACAAATAGGCTGCTTGAACAAACAGGAGTTTATTCTCTTACATTTTGGAAGCTAGATGTCTGAGTTCAAGGTGCCAGGCTCTAGGGACTGGATGAAAGACCCTCAAACTTGGGCATCAGCTCTACCTCCTGCTCCCAGCCCACTGAAGCCAGAGGTTTTTCTTCACTCACAAAGCTGCTGACTGCTGAGGCTGACAAACCCAAAGTCAACAAGTGAAAAGGCACAGTCCCAATGTTACCAAACCACACAGCAGGCCATGAATTCGAGTCCATTAAAAGTCCCAAGGTCAGGAGAGCATGGCAGGCTGCTGAACAATGACATGGCTACATGCAGAGTTCAAACATGCCATAAGCTAGAGACCATTCCCCAAGGTTTCCCCTTATATAAAGGAAGCAGATCACATCCCTAAGGCAGCTACTCAGCTAGTAGATTCCACCATGGAGGTGATTACTAGTCTCATCATGGCCAATACTATATCCAGCTGCCCAGCCACTCAACCAGGCCCAGCCAAGTTGACACACAAACTTAATACCACAAAACTCAAAGGCAAATCTTAATCAAGATGAGTTTCACTGAATTACTATAAATCTAGAAAACTTGTTTTTTAAAAAGTGGAACACTTTTACTCTTTAGCTTACGTTTCTTTCATTTATGGTAATAAATTGAGAGAGCAAAATGTAACCAATTTTTTAGGGAAGAATTAGAGTGATTGTCCTCAACGTGAGTTCCATAAAGAATAATAATAATCAGAAAATCCAATCTCCAATGTACCTAATATAGATTTTTGTTGTTGTTACATGCCATCGAGTCATCTCTAACTCATATCAACCCTATGTACAGCAGAACTAAACACTGCCTGGTCCTGTGCCAACCTCACAATCCCTACTCTACTCGAGCCCATTGCTGCAGCTACTGTGTCCATCCATCTTGTTGAGGGCTTTCTCCTTTTTGTTGACCCTCCAATTTACAAGCATGACATTCTCCTTCAGAGAATGGTCCCTTCTGACAACATGACCAAAGTAAGTGAGAGGAAGTCTGGCCATTCTGGCTTCCAAGGAGCATTCTGAATGCACTTCTTCCAGGACAGATTTGTTTAGGTTTTAACACTTCATGGTACATTCAGCATTCTTCACCAGCACCACAACTTGAAAAGCATAAACTCTTCTTTTGTCTTCCTTGTTCATTGACCAGCTCTCACATCCATACGAGGCAATTGAAAATAGCATGGTTTGGATCAGGTGAATCTTAATCTTCAAGGAGACATCTTTACTCTTCAGCACTTGAAAGCGGTCTTTTGCAGCAGATTTGCCCAATGCAATAAGTTGTCTGATGTCGTAACTGTTTCTTCCATTGGCAC
>NW_006921712.1:7645846-7647725 GCF_000298275.1 Orycteropus afer afer
AATGTTTTTGCAAAATCAACAAAACACAAGTAAACATCTTTCTTGTGTCCTTTGCTTTGAGCTAAAATCCATCTGGTATTAGCTATATTATCCCTTGCACCATGTCCCCCTCTGAATCCAGCTGGCATTTCTGGAAGTTCTTTGTCTATATACTGCTGCAACCATTTTTGAATTATCTTCAGTAAGATTTTACTTGCATGTGATATTAATATATTGTTTGATAATTCCCATATTCTGTGGGATCACTTTCTTCAGAATAGGTACAAATATGGAACTCTTCCAGTCAGTTGGCCAGGTAGCTGTCTTTCAAATCTCTTGGCATACATGAGTTAATGCCTCCAGTGCAGCATCCATTTGTTGAAACATCTCAATGGCTATTCTGTCAATTCCTGGAGCCTTGTTTTTCACCAATTCCTTCAGTGTAGCTTTAACTTCTTCCTTCATTACCATTGGTTCTTGATCATATGCTACTTCCTGAAATGATCATCTCTCAATTCTTTTTGGTACTGTGACTCTGTGTATTCCATCCATCTTCTTTTAATGTTTCCTGCATCATTCAACATATTGCCTATGGAATCTTTCAATATTGCAATTTGAGGTTTAATTTTTTTCTTCAGTTCTTTCAGCTCGAGAAATGCCAAGTGTGTTCTTCTCTTCTGGTTTTCCAACTCCAGATCTTTGCACATTTCATTATAATAATTGACTTTGTCTTCTCAAGCTGCTCTGTGAAATTTTCTGGTCAGCTCCTTTATCCTGTTGCTCTTCCATCTGCTTTAGCTATTCTCCATTCAAGGGTAAGTTTCAGAGTCTTTTCTGACATCCATTTTGGTCTTTTCTTCCTTTCCTGTCTTTTAATGACTTCTTGTTTTCTTCATGGATGATGTTCTTGATGTCATCCCAAAATTCCTCTGGTTTTCAATGAATCAAATCTATTCTTTAGATGGGTGAAAATTGAGTAGGGCTATAATCAAGGTAGTATTTTAATTGTGTTCAGCTTCAACTTGAACTTTCACATGAGCAGTTTATAGTCTCTTCCATAGTTAGTTCCTGGTCTTGTTTTGGTTGAAGATACTGAGCTTTTCCATCACCTTTTGCCACAGATTTAGTCCATCTAATTCCTGTGTACTCCATCTGGCAATGTCCACTTGTATAGCCACAATTTGTGTTATTGAGAAAAGGTATTTTCAACGAACAAGTCATTGGTTTTGAAAAATTCTATCATGTGATCTCCAGCAACACTTCTATCACCAAGTCCATATTTTCCAACTACTGGTCATTCTTCTTTGTTTCTAACTTTTGCATCCCAATCATCAGTGATAATGAACCCAGCTTGATTGCATGTTTGGTCAATTTCAGATTTAATAAAGATGTGGAGCTAAAATTATGGAAAGATTAAAATCATGAAACATACACAATTCTATGAAAACTATTGTTTAGTATAATTTCAAAGGTGCTCAGTATTTTAATACATTCTGTTTCCTAAGAAAAATGTTTTCTCTGGATTTCTAGTAAACTTATTATTTCCCAAAATGAGATAATGTCCCTTGCTCTGTAAAGCATACATATTACTTTTTGGTTAAAAGTAATATAAATTTGTTTTCTCCAAGACTATCTTTGTGCTCTTCAAGCTATTAAGGAAACTAGGAAAAGAGAAAAGTCAAAATGAGAATTGTAACTGATGCATTCTATAGTCTCTTAAATTTATAACTCACACTTCTTAGAATTAAATTGAACAGGAATTTGTTCAGTCATACAGTCATATGACTTTTTCCATTTAATAATCTGTTATTTCAGTATTCAAATCTGTAAAAATATCTGCTGCTGGTTTTCTTTTTTAAACATTAGGATTAAAGCAATGTCTTAAGGAAAACCAGTCATT
>NW_006921712.1:7648265-7649954 GCF_000298275.1 Orycteropus afer afer
AATTCCTAAAAGTCATAATTAGCAAACTGCCGTGATGCTAGCATCTTGACTTTTACTTGGATTTTTCCTCAGAAATGTTAAACTATGACTGTTCTTCTCCCTGGTGCCATCTATCTCTATCTGCATGAATAAGTATAAATTTACCTTATGTTGTAGACCTTGCTTAAGGTCTGTTCCTATTATTTTCCACTACAACACCTAATAAGTTTATCTTCATAACCATATCTTTAGTCTTTTTTGTTTGTTTGTTTGTACAGTTAGTATATATTGAGCTCTACAGGTTTTGGCTCTTGTGTCATCCAACTTTCTGAATTATACCTACATATACATTTATGGACTTTTATGTCTACAGTTATTTTAGATTTTTGTGCTATGAGCTTTGTGATAATCTTGACAAGTATCAATAAAAATGGCTAGGAGAATGGAAAAAGATGATACAAATATCAATATAAGGAGTGTTACCTTGGATAAAAGCAAAAGTCTGACTAGGCAGTATTCTGCTTCTGATGGTGGCATCTGGTGAAAGACTATAATGACAATCATTGTTCTATTGACATCTCAAATTATGGTAATGGAACAAACATTCTCCTAGGTGTAAAAGCTCTCCATTTTTTAAGCAATTAGGTCAAATGTTAAATTATTTTCTATCCGTGTTGTTGTTTGCCATCGAGTCAGCCCCGACTCATAGCGACCCCTCCTTGGGTTTCTGAGGCAGTATCACTACAGAAGTAGGAAAGCCCAACCTTCCTTCCGAGGAGTGGCTGGTGGGTTTGAACCGCCAGCCTTCTGGTTAGCAGTCAAGTGCCTTAGCCACTATGCTACCAGAGCTCCTAAGATTCTATTCATAGTACTACAAATTAATAAATCTGGAAAGAATTTTGGAGATCAACTAGAATTATAAGGCTGTTGTAATAGTTAAGTAATGAGTCAAAAGCACATTGTACACACTACATAAATATAAACACTGGTAAGAATTATTAGAGTGCTTCATTAGAATTCTGGCATAGTCATCAGTCAGAAACTTCTGGTTTCTGAATAGAACATTGTTTCTTACACACAATCAATTTTTCTGTGTTTTGACAGATAGAATCAGTAGCTACCAATTGTTTTTATGGGCCCAATCCCCTAAACTGCTGGCTCTATTTACAAATTCTTTTGTTTTAAAATAATATTTTTCAACTATATGTTTTATAAATTCCTACCCAATACATTTTCTCTGCATTAACCAATATATTAGCTCCTACCTTGTTCTGACTGATGATATTGGACTTCTGCATCACCTCTTTCCACAGATGTAGTCAACTTCATTCCTGTCTATAACATTTGGCAAGGTCCACGTATAGAGTTATTGTTTATGTTGTTGAAAAAAGTACTTGCAATGAATAAGTTGTTAGTCTTGAAAAATTCTATCATGTGGTCTCTGGTATAATTTCTATCAGCAAGGTCATATTTTCCAACTAATGAAGCTTCTTCATTCCCAACTTTTGCATTCTAGTCTCCAGGAGTTAGCAACACATCTTGATTGCACATTTGGTCAAATTCAGACTGCAGAAGCTTGTAGAAATCTTCAATATCTTCTTCTTTGGCATAAGTAGCTGGTGCTTAAATTTGAACAATAGTAGTATTAACTGGTCTTTTTTGTAGATATATATATATATATATATATATATTATCTTATCACTGGATATC
>NW_006921712.1:7650424-7652027 GCF_000298275.1 Orycteropus afer afer
CTAAGAATACTGAAAATACCATGGACTATCAGAAGAATGAACAAATCTGTCTTAGATGAAGTACAGCCAGAACGCTCCTTACAAGTTAGAATGGTTAGACATGGTCTCATGTACTTTGGTTATGTGGTCAGGAGTGACCAATCCCTGGAGAAGGTTATCATTCTTGGTAAAATAGAGGGTTAATGGAAAAGGGGAAGACCCTCAATGAGATAGACTGACACAGTGACTGTGACAATGGGTTCAGGCAAAGCAAGGATTCTGAAGATGGCAAAAGACTGGGCACTGTTTTATTCTGTTGTATATAGTGTCACTATGTGTAAGGGTCAACTAACAACACCTAGCAACAACAGTATTTGTGTATGTTTACTATTTGACATATATATATATGTGCATGTGTGTGTGTGTGTGTAATAAAACATATAGATTGGGTAGTCATCCTGAGAAGATTAGATGAAAAATGAAATTGAAAAGTAGATAATTTTGATATTGATAATGATAATGGCATATAATTTTATAAAGTCTTAAAATTATAAAAAATATTCAACATATATTTCCCTTTAATGTTCCAAAATAAATGCATAGATATTAGTAAGATGTTATTCTTACAGATAAAGAAAGTGAGCCCATGGAATCTAGACAAATTCAGCTCCTCTTGATTCAAATTTTCTGCTTTGTCCAGTTTATTGTGTTGCTTTGTGATATTGAATAAATTGTGTGAAAATATATGAGCATTTGGAAGAAAACCTTGCAATGGATGCCTAGAGTGCTCAACATATACACATTTGTAACTTTATCCTCTTTTCATGGATTTTTGTATTTCTGTCAATGGCACTAAGATTCTTTCAAATTGATATTTGTTAGTTTTCTAAAAATTTCTATCATTATCCTAGTGGATCATATAGCCTCTCAAATTTTCACTATATTAAGCTACCAAATTTCTCATTCTGGAATAATTCTAGCAATGTCATAGCTTTATAAGAAAAATAAATATATATATATGATTATCACTTGAAATAAAGTGCTAATTGTTTTTTTTATTTTCTTGGGTAAATCTTCCCCATTCAATTTGATAACTGATAAGCTTGATTTCATAATTTCTATTTTATTTTTATTTGTTCTTTATTTATCACACATTGAGCTTCATTTTCTCATTTTGCCTCAGTTTATGCTTGCTGATTTTGTAAGCCATATCTTTATTCACTTGTATCTCCTTTAAACATTAAAATTTCATAATAGTTTCTTTTTGTGCAAGAAGGATGTGATTTGAAAAATGTGATGAAGATTAAAGGCTACAGGCTGAAGTGTAGATTACATATCAACATAAAGAAAATAAAAATCTTCACAACTACACCAACAAGCAGAATAACAATAAATGGAGAAAAGATCGAAGTTGTCAAAGATTTCATATTACTTGATTCCACAATCAACACCAATGGAAGCAGCAGTCATGACATCAAATGATGTATTGCACTGGACAAATCTGCTGCAAAAGACCTGTTTAAAGTGCTGAAGAGCAAAGATATCTCTCTGAAGACTAAAGTGTGCCTAACCCAAGCCATGGTATTTTCAATCTCCTTACAGGCATGTGAAAGCTGTACAATGA
>NW_006921712.1:7652542-7656539 GCF_000298275.1 Orycteropus afer afer
CACAGTGGCTCCAATGATGGGCTCAGGTGTAGCAAGAATTGCCAGGCTGGTACAGGACTGGACAGTGTTTAATTCTGTTATATATAGGGTCACTGCTTGAACAATTTCTCTCAGAAAGATCAGCACAAGTTCGGACCCCATGAGGTGGAGGTTAAAGATGTCCCAAATGTCCAAACTACCGTACCACCCCACCATTTCAGACATTAACTCCTCCTCCTCCTCCCAGCAATTTACCCAGTCTTAGGGTTCTGTATTTTACTGTAATGCCTCACAGAACTCATAAAAATCCAAGGGTTCATCTCATCTAGTAGTGGTGGAGGCTGGCAGGCTAGCGAGACTCAGGTCTGTGAGTAGGTCTGGAAGATCCTCCCAATTCTCGGGGTTTGATGAACCTTGATCAGATCAGATGACGGCTGCTGTCCCAAATCCAGGAGTGAGATGAAGATGAGCCAAAACACAAAACCAGAGCAAGAGGAGGGCAAATATTCCCAGGAGATTTGTAGGTATACCATCAAGGAAGCTAAGGGTGATGATTTGAATTATATCTTCCAGCAAGGCAGGACTCAAGATACATTCCACCTGTGTTGCCCCAACAGAAATAACCTAAGCGAATGGATTTAACAATCAGCAGCTCAGGGCAAATCCCATCATAGAGTTGCTTGCCAGTTGTTATAGCGAACGACTACTACCAGCTGCCCAGCCAAGTTGATACCTGACCTTAACTACCATACCACCCCAAACAGGCATGGATAATAGGATTTACAGTACACCATAGAATGGAGGACAAGGGCTAGAAGAGCCACATCAAGCAAATCACTGCTGTTGCTATGAGTCGGAACCAACTCCACGGCACCTAACAACAGCAACAGCGCACTGAAAAGAGGCCTGTTTCCCGATAATGTTGAATGCAAGCACCGTTCCTCAATGATTTATGAATTCAAAAGCAATTTGGAGAGAGATTATAATCTCATTCTACACTTACACAAGTAATAAGGTGGCACATTATTTGCACAGTAGTTGATGATAATTTCTCTTAAGCCTTAAAGAGAGAAAAGTTTTCACATTTTAGCTCTTGACCAGCAAACAAACAAATAATATGAGCTAGCATCTATTCTCTTCCCTAGAATTCTTGGGAAAATATGTGCCTTTACACAAACTTTCTTAAATACAACAAATTTCTTTTTTCACACAATGCTTAAATTACTTACTTATTAAATAAATTAAATTTTTCCAAAAATAAAATCTTTGCATTAGATTAAAATGACACTTTGGGAAAAACAGTCGTTTTAATCCTATGGTACTTACTATATTCTAGTATAACAACAGAAATATCATCAAAAGGATTCCATTAAGAATTTTTGGGAGCATAGTAATATTCCAGCTTTGTGTTTTAGATAGTTATTTCTTGGAGAAACATAGAAAGAAATACATTGAAAGCTTGCAATTTATAGGAATGTTAAACAAATAGGATAAAATAATAATAGTTTAGATGAGCTATAATAGACCTAAGATATTGTAGTCATAATGGAGAGGAAGAGTTAGATATGGATTCTTACAGGCACTTAGAATCCTTAAGTCTTCATGAACCAAGATTAGAAGTAATTAGGAGAGCATTGTCTAGGTTCATTGAAGAGAAAGTTAAGGTTTTTTTGAGAAGACAAACTCTGGTTTCAGTTATTCAATATGAGACACCTGTGAGAATTTAGGGAGAAATGTTAAATAGACAAGTTCATGTTTGTGATGAGGATTCAGCAGAACTATCTGGGCTAAAGAAAAACTTGGATGTTGTCACCACATGAATAGTAGCTGAAACCATGGAAGTAGATTATATTGCCCTGGGAGAAAGTAAAAAGAAAATCCATGGTACAGAATTCAAAAGATGGAAAGGAATGAGAGCTTATATAGGGTTTGGATTTCAATTTGTTTTAAGTATATTTTACTTATAATTTTCCAGTCTACTTGTAGTTTTCAGTTTAACACCAAGGTAATTCGGAGTATGGTTCTTTTGATTGTCTTTTGACAGTGCATTGTATTTTCTTGCCTTTTTGTGTGTGTTGTAATTTTTGAATTGATGGTGAACATTAGGATAGAAGAATAAAACCAAAGTAAAGGATATTTATCCCTGAAAATGGTGATGTCTCGTATACTTCTATGCTATTACTATGGTAATTAAGCCAATCTAGTCAGGATCTAGCTGAGTTTTTTTTTGTTGTTGTTGTTGTTGTTGTTGTTTGTTTGTTTTGGATACTGCTATTACCTTCAGTTATCACAAACTTCACATTCTTCATTCTTGTGTTTATGACAGAAGGTGGATAAACTGTTTGATAATGTTTGAGAAATCATGAATGCCATGTCCTGTTGTTTCTCTCTCTCTCTTTCTCTGTCTCTCTCTTTCAGTTTAGGTAATTTTGCTAAGACCAAGTTTACTGAGTCTTTTCTTAGTTAGGATGATTCTATAGGTAAGTCCACTGAAGATATATATATATATATTTTAATTTCTGTTACCATGTTTTTGTTGTTGTTGTGTTTTTCACTTCTACCATTTACTTTTAGCACTTTCTAATAGTTTACTTTTTTCTTCTGAAATTCCTCATCTTTTTCTGCATATTTTTATCCTTTTCTCTCTGGATTCTTTAATTATTAACCTTAGTTATTTAAAATGTTATGTTTAATGGCTGGATAGCTCCTGTTGGAGGTCTGTGAAGAACCTGATTTTGTTGTTGTTGCTTTTAGGTGCTGTCGAGTCATCTCTGACTCACAGCACAGCAGAACGAAACACTGCCCAATCCAGTGCCAACTCCACAATCCCTGCGATACTTGATCCCGTCATCACAGCCAACATGTCAATCCATCTTGTTGAAGGCCTCCCCCTCTTTCGTCGACCTTCCACTTTACTAATCATGACATCCTTCTCCAGGGAATGGTCCCCTCTGACAACATGACCAAAACAGGTGAGATGAAGTCTGGCCATTCTCGCTTCCAAGGAGCGTTTCGGGTGCACTTCCTCCAGGACAGATCTGTTAGTTCTTTTAGCAGTCCGTGGTACTTTCAGCATTCTTCACCAGTACCACAACTCAAAAGCATCAACTCTTCTTCAGTCTTCTTTATTCATTGTCCAGCTCTGACATGCATACGAGGAGATTGGAAATATCATGACTTGTGTCAGGCGCACCTTCGTCCCCAAGGAGACATCCTTGCTCCTCAGCATTTGAAACTGTTCCTTCGCAGTTGACTTTCCCAGTGCTACATGTCGTGTAATGTTCTGACTGCTGCTTCCATTGGCATTGATTGTAGAACCAAGCAATGTGAATTCTTTGACAACCTCAATCTTCTCTCCATTTATTGTGATGCTGCTCATTGGTCCAGTTGTGAGGATTTTTGTTTTCTTTATGTTGTTGTTGTTGTTGTTATGTGCCATCAAGTTGGACCCGACTCATAGCGACCCCTCCTTGGGTTGCCAAGGCAGTATCACTACGGAAGTAGATTGCCCAACCTTCCTTCCAAGGAGTGGCTAGTGGGTTTGAACTGCCAGCCTTCTGGTTAGCAGTCAAATGCCATAGGCACTATGCTACCAGAGCTACTTTATATTGAGACATAATCCATACTGCATACTGTATTTTTCAACCTTCATCAGTAAGTAAGTGCCTCAAGTCATCCTCACTTTCAGCAAGTAAAGTTGTATCGTCTGTGTATCTCAAGTTGTTAATGATTCTTTCTCCAATCCTGATGCCACATTTTTCTTTGTATACTCCAGCTTCTTGTATTATTTGCTCAGCATATAGAGTGAATAATTATGGGGAAAGGATACAACCTGACACACTCTCTTCCTGATTTTAAACCATGTGGTGTCCCCTTGTTTCATTCGAATGACAACTTCCTGGTCAAGGTACAGGTTCCTTATGAGTACAATCAAGTGTTCAGGAATTCCCATTCTTCTCAATGTGATCCATAATTTGTCATGATCCACACAATCAAATGCCTTTGCATAGTCAATAAA
>NW_006921712.1:7658196-7659898 GCF_000298275.1 Orycteropus afer afer
ATTTTCCTAGATTCATACTTCGTACATTCCATGTTCCAATGATTAATGGATGTTTGTGGCTGTTTCTCTTCAATTTGAGTGGTGCCACATCAACAAATGGAGGTCTCAAAAGCTTTACCTTATCCATAGGAGTAAGGTTGGGTTTACTCGGATGATGCAGGTCTTTCTCAGTCCTATTTTGAGAGCCTTCTAACCTAACCGAACTATTCATAAAGTTGTGTGGTAATGTATCAAACAGTGTTTCTGTGCTATTCATAAGGTTTTCCCTGGTCAATTATTCCTCTTCCTAGTCTGTCTCAGTCTGTAAGCTGAGCTGATACCTGTGCACCATATGCATCCCTCTGCGTTTGAAACACCAGTGTCTCAGCCTCAAAATTCACATCAACACATCACCATGGTAGGACAAACCAACAGACAAGTTTGTCTTCCTGTTGGAAACGTCTCATAACACCCTTACTTGGGTCCTTGTGGCTGACTGCTCCTCTGCCCAGGTTGTTGGCTTTTTATCCCCCTTCTCCCACTCCCCACCCTGCTGCTTTGGGTGTGCCTGAGTTCCCCCTCCTCACCTGGATCCCTGCGACTGACTGCTCCTCTGTCTGCATTCCTGACTTTTTATCCCCTTTCTCCCGCTCCCTGCCCTGCTGCTTTGGGTGTGACTGAGTTCCCTCTCCTCCCGTGGATCCCTGCAGTTGACTGCTCCTCTCTCCAGGTCCCTGGCTTTTTATCCCCTTTCTCCCACTCTCCTGTGCTGCTGCTTTGGGTGTACCTGAGTTCCCTCTCTTTCTAGTGGACATGAACTCTTCCTTTATTAGTAGATCTCTATCTACAAAATTTAAATAATACAAAATTAAAACAGGTAAATTTTTCTATGCATAAATGATATCTTAATAAAACTGACAATAAAGAAAAGTATTTTCCTGTAATATATTTTAACAACCCTTAAGTTAACCCTATGTGCATTAAGAGTATGAATCTTAGCATTAATATATAGCATCTGATGTTTTCTTTGATGAATACATGTTGATTTTTTTTTAAAGCTGGTTGTTAATTTATTTGATTTCCATAATACTTTGGCTATATGGAAACTACACAATACACACTAAAATAATTTTTAAAATAATACACTTGGGAATGGTTACATATTCATTATTCATTGCTATTGAGTGGACTCCAACTCATAGTGACACTACAGAACAGAGCAGAACTGCCCATAGGGTTTCCAAAGCTGTAGATGGAAGGACACTGCTTGATATGTATTTCACTTTCAGAGCTATTGGTGCCTTTTGAGCCATGCACAGCTTTAAGATAGCAGGGAATCACTTAACCACAATGCCACCAGGATTCCTTGAATGGTTACATAGCACTTATGACTCTAAGTGGATGTGTTGATTTTTATACACAAAAGCAAAATATTCAATAAGCTTTTAAATAAAGAATAAAAGTGAAACCCATTTAAAGAAAGAGTAAAAATAACTATATTTATACAATTATTCAATACACATTTTGAAGACCTATAATCCATGACATGTTTCTGGCATTGATTGTAGGGCAGGAAACAATATTGAAAAAAAAATCTGTTCTTCTATAGACTACATTATAGTGGGAAAAGATGGGCATTGAACAAGGTATAAAGAGAAAATATACAGAACTTGATGGTTATGAGTTATGTGGGAAAATAAATAAGGGGTGGAGATATTTTTAC
>NW_006921712.1:7660273-7662874 GCF_000298275.1 Orycteropus afer afer
TTTTAAATTATTACCTGATTAATACTAATATTCAGCTTCATAAGATTCATAAACATTTTTAAATGATTATATACATTTTAATAACATTTTTATGTCTAATATAAGGCTTGTAAAAATCTTATACAGAAAGTAAATAGCAGTTTAAATTGTGTCAGTTCTCTACCTCTCCAAATATATATTGCACTTTTTTATGATCCTTCTTTTAAAGGTTAGAATTAATGATAAATATTAGTAGTCTTCTTTGATATAAAAATGTTTTATGCTCAATTTCCTTCATCAAAAGCATATTCAATAATATTATTTCTCCTTACTTCCTGGTGAAAACTCCTTTTGGAGTTTGGAAACAAATTGCATATGCATTCCTAACCCCTGGCACACCCCCTCTTTTCTTCCTGAAATAAGTTGATTTGTTGTTAAAGAGATCTTCAGTGGCATGGAGAATCAGTGCTCTCTTGAATTAGGTTTTAAAAAAAGGAAAAATGCATTTGATGGAATATGCATTGAAAAGGGAATGGAAGTAAATGTGAATTCTATTCAAACCACCAATGTCTTAAGAATTATTATTATTATTATTTTTTTTTTTTGTGATATTACACAGAACTTAGAAAAGACAGTTTCTTTCAGTGATTCAATAAAAATGATATTTTACTGGAAAACTATAGTTAAGGATAGGAAATAGGGTTTCATTTTTAATAATGTGTATGTGACTTTTTCATTAACACATTTCTTATAGATCTAGAAACAGAATAGGCCCAGTACCCGCATCTGGGTTTCTAATACCATTCTCCAATATAAGGAACCAGTGTTTCTTGGGTTCTAGGCTCAGGGCAGAAAATATACAAGATGGTCTAAGGACATCTTATACTGACAGAAAGTAAGAAATTCTTCAATAAACAAAAGGATGAGACATATCAAAAGGCCATAGGACCCAATTGAGAGAACTTCCAGTGACCTAAACTGGAAAAATTTGAGGAAACTGGGGGAGAAGAGAAAAGTCACCATTAAAGTAGAGCTGCATTAAGAGACTTCATCTGGGCTAGTATAGAAACAGGGCTAGAGGTTGACTAGCATAAATGTATGTGATAAAAAAAACAAGTGAAAAAGGCAAAATGGCCAAAAATATATACAAACATACAGAGGTGAAAAGAAATTGGATCAAAAGGGTGAGGCCATGAAATAAGATCATCTGATTGCAGAGTGCTTAAAACATTCATCTTCTAACCAAAATGTTAGCAGTTCAACCACACCAGCCACTCCAAGAGAAAAAGATGAGGCAGTTTTCTTCCATAAAGATTCACAGCCTTGAAAACCTTATGGGGAGTTCTATCTGCCCTAAGAGAGTCTCCATGAGTCAGAATCAACTCAATGGCAGTGGGTTGGATTTTTTTTTTCTTTCAATTTTACCTCTCCTTCCCAAACGAATTGTCCAATTTTTCCTCAGTAATATTTAGTTGTGCCATTACTATAAATGTTAAATAGAGTTTGGAGCTTGGAGACAAATCTAAAATCCTAAGTTGGTGTCTCAAAAGTCCCTAAATAATAGACCACACCAAACAGGCCAAAATAATAACAAGTATCCAACAATGCGGTAGCAACTCCAATCATGTATAACATTTTAAATAAAATAATCTAGAATTTGAGTATAAAGTAAGAAAAAGTAATCTCTTTATGTCTAAAATACCATACTAACCTAAACCAGAACAAAATCCATTGTCATTGACCGTATAGGACAGAGTACAACTTCCCCATAGGGTTTCCAAGGATGTATTCTTTATGGAAGCAGATTGCCTCATCTTTCTCCTGCTAAGCAGCTGGTGGTTTCAAACTAATCTTTTGGTTAGCAGCACAGTGCTTTAACTACAGCACTACCAGGGCTTCTAAACTCCTAAACTAACCTACATAACTAAAAACTCACTTTTGTCCAGTCATTTTCTGACTCATAGCACCCACTCCTTGGGTTTCCGAGGCAGTATTTCTATGTACTAAATTGCCCAGCTTTCCTTCCAAAGAATGGCTGGTGGGTTTGAACCACCAGCCTTCTGGTTAGCAGTGCAATGCCTTAGGCACTAAGCCACCAGAGCTCCCAAACTAGACTAAGTGACTTGTAATTTGGTTTCTTGAAGTGAGTTATCTTTCCACTTATCAGGTTTCTTACTAGATAGAGCTCCCAGTAGATTTAAATAAATAATAGTTTAACCAGAAATTAATTGGCTAAAGTGTGTTAAAAATAATAAAACTCAACAAAATTTGAATGTAAGGTTTATTCTGAGTAGTTCTTCTATATGTATATAAACCACAAACCCACTGCCATAGAGTCAATTTCAACTCATAGTCACCCCCATTGGGTTTCCAAGTCTGTTTATCTTTAGGGAAGTAAATTGCTTCATCTTCTTTTCACAGAGCACCTGGTGGGTTTGAACCACTGGCCTTCTGGTTAGCAGCCAAATGTCTTAACTGCTAGGCCACCAGTGCTCCTTATACACATATTGAGAGACCATTTTAACTTCAGATAAAGCAAATGGCTCAAAGAAGGTAGGTACAGTGAGGCTTATAAAGAGAAGAACTACTGCCATAGAGCAGATTCTGACTCATAGCGATTCC
>NW_006921712.1:7663134-7664769 GCF_000298275.1 Orycteropus afer afer
ATAAAGGATTTGCAAGTTTTGGGGAAAGAAAGCTCACTGGTAGGTTAATTTAAGTCAGGAGTTTCTTTAAAATGAATAATTGCTTTGGAGAGTAAGAAAACCCAAACACTAAAGTAAGATATTTGCTATCAATTTCTCTGTTTCACAAGTGTGAATCTGTTTAAAAGGAATATAATAAAAGCATGGTTTTTGTTGTTGTTTCCTCCTAATTTTTCAATTCAAAGATTGAAATTCCTGTAAGCTAGAAAGAAGCTTCAGAAAATATATATTTATTTTTACACTTTATATTCTGTTTTTGGTATGACTTTACTTTGTTCTATAATATGGAGGGGAAAAATAAACTTAATTTAAATGCTAAATTTTAAAATGATTGAAACCAAGCTGTTACCATTGAGTCAATTCCAGCTCAGAGCATGATCAATGCTAAATAAACTGATCATAACAACTTTGTCAGTCTTCACATCTGAGCTTTAGTGTCTTTGTGAAACAATCTGCATTTGAAGGTCCTGTATAGGGAATTACAAAGCAAATACATTTTGAGCACTGATTCTATGTAATGTTGGGAAAATCACAGAATTCCTCTGGGTCTCTGTTCCATTAATTTTAAGACTGAAAGTTGCATCTTAAATGATGGTTTCAGATTAAAATTCCACGGTGTGAAAACAGTAAGGTGGGGAGAGATCTAATATTAATGAAACTGCTAAGAAAAAGGAGAAAAGTAATGATAAAGATTATTTTGTCATATCACCTCACATATTATTTAAGCATATTTATCTAAGCAATAACACAAAATAAATATTTTTCATTAATTCTCAGGTTCTGGTGGTGCTGTGGTCAAGGCATTAGGCTGCTAACCCAAAGGTCGGTGGTTCAAACCCACAAGCCACCCTGCAGGAGAAAGATAAGGCAGTTTGCTTCCATAAAGATTAACAGTCCTAAAATACTTGGGAATAAATCTGACCAGAGACACAAAAGACCTGTACAAAGAAAACTATAAAAAACTACTTCAAGGAACCATAAGAGATCTACATAAATGGAAGAACATCCCATACTCATGGATAGGAAACTTGAATATTGTGAAAATGTCAATTCTACCTAAAGCAATCTATAATTCAATGTGATCCCAATCCAGATATCATCAACATTCTTTAAAGATATGGAAAAACAAAACACTACCTTTATATGGAAAGGAAAGAGACTTCAGGTAAGCAAAGCACTATTGAAGAAGAAGAACAAAGTAGGAGGTCTTACACTGCAAGATCTCAAAACCTACAATATAGCCACAGTAGTCAAAACTGCCTTGTATTGGTATAATGACAGACTCATAACCAATGAAATCGAATTGAGAACCCAGAAATAGATCCATCAATCTATGGTCAGCTGATCTTTGACAAAGGGCCAAAATCCATTAAATGAGGAAGAGAATGTTTGTTTAATAAATGGTGTTGGCAAAACTGGAGATCCATTTGGAGCGTACCCAAGTCAATGTATAGAGTTGGTAGACAATGGTCCTATCAGTGTATTTGTATGACTGAATTCCCAGGGGTAGAGTAGAACTGACAAGGGACAAGATTGTAGTCACTTCTTGGTCATAGCCAGGTACCCAGAGGGACCAAGTAGTTGAACCTGTGGGCT
>NW_006921712.1:7666174-7669210 GCF_000298275.1 Orycteropus afer afer
TAACCAGAAAGCTGGTGGTTCAAACCCACCAGCCACTCCTCAGAAGGAAGGTTGGGCAATCCTACTTCTGCAGTGATACTGCCTTAGAAACTCAAGGAGGGGTCGCTATGAGTCGGGGCCGACTCGACGGCACATAACAACAACAACAACAAAGCATATATGTGGGAGTGCTGGTGGAGTAGGGCCTAAGGTATGTGACTGCTAACCAGAAGGCTGGTGGTTCAAAGTCACCAACCACTTCTTCATAGGAAGATTGGGCAATCTACTTCCATAGAGATACTGCCTCAGAAACTAAAGGAGGGATCTCTATGAGTCAAATCCAAATTCACATCATTGAGTTAGTTTGAGTTAAGCATATATACGGTATTCAGTCAATATCAGCAATCACCATTATTATTAGAGATGGATAGAAACACCAAAATTCCTATATTAGAATTTATCTTTATGTGTATGTGTGTGCATGTGTTTGCTATGTCTCCTAAACTGACTTCAGACTTCTTTGGTAGACTTTGTAGTATAACTGATTGTATAGAGCAGAATGATGATTTAATAGTATAGCTCATCTCTGATATATTTTCATTTTTCTTAACTTTCAAGCTCCTCACTAAGTCTCAGTTATCTCATTTCATTTTAGGGTCAACGTACTATTCCTTACTAAAGTCCAGAGTAGCTATAAAAAAAAAAAAAATTCCATTCTGTTATTTAAAGTTAAGTTACACACACACACACACACACACACTATGATAGTTGGTGTTGTGTGTGAACTGGCTGGACCACAATTCTGAGTGGTTTAAGCAGATGTGATGTGATTATTCCCATGAAGAGATCAGATATACATGTTTTGAGTGGCCAATCTTTTGAAATGGAGTTTCCTTATGGGTGTGGCCTGCTTCCAATATATATATGGATATCTTGGGAAAAAGGGAGAACCTTCTGTTGATCTGGATCCTGTTGTGCTGCCTACAATTGTGCATGAACGAATAATCTGCCATTTTTCCTGGTGATCTTGAATGTGTAATCCACCAAAATCAACAGCCTATATATTGCCTGCCAACTCTAGCTTGTCAACCCCAGCAGCTACATGAGTTAGGAAAAGGCTCCAGTTTGACATTTGATCCAGAAACTTGGGACTTATCAGCTTCTATAATTGTGTGAGCCATTTTCCTAAGATAAAATTCTCTTTCCCTCTCTACACATAAGCTTCACTGGTTTTGCTTCTCTAGAGAACCCAGCCTAACACATTTGGTACCAGGAGTTTGGTTCTAGAGAGATAAAATCATAAGAATGGTTTTCCTAAATTGGTTCTCACAAATTCTGTTTTGGTTCACCAGTTTGATTAATCATAAAAGCACTGGTAACTCTTCCTTCATTAGTAAAGAGGGCTCTGCTAATCCTTGGTGTGAGGTGGCAACATTAATACACAAAATAGCACCACAAATAGATCAAGTATTTTTAAGAAGTGAGGCTCTGGATAAGAATAAGTTTGATATTTTTCTGCAATTTTATCAGCATGAGGAATATAAGGAAGTTGGTTGGTTGGTCTTACTTAGGCTAGAGAAAGTGATGAAAGAGCGAGATGAGATGATCTCAGGGCTGCTGAGTCACAGGTTAAGCACTGCAGAAAAGACCTCAATATTTCCAGTTGTGCTCTGAAAGAAAGCCTATTTCTTCTAGTAACAGAGCTGATATTGCTGAAAACCAAACCCAGAGTCTTATTATAAGAGTTGCTGAATTACAACACCAATTGAATTGCCAACCCAAAATAGTGTCTGAAGTTAAAGTAATGGCATTGATTGGGATCCTGAAAACTGAGATGGGGACATATGGGCAGACAGTCAGGAAGATAAGGATATGGAGCCTGTAAATTCTGTTGAATCCTTCCTGTCAACAGCACCATCCCACTGTCTGAAAGAAATACTATAAAACCAATATTCCTCATCTCCAATTGATGAAATTAACCCAACTGTTCCTGCTGGGTCATTGCCTGAGGTAGATACCATTGGAAACATTGCTGAATGTTCTAAGTAACTGCCCCAACAACCTACTCTTGCTTCTAGACTTATAACTAAACTTATGTACAAGTGAGCCCCAAAAGGTGAAATACAGTGTGACTGTGGAAGTGGTACATTACACCAGAAAATACCTACTTCATTTTGCTAACATGTACAGACAGAAACCTGGAGAATATGTGTGTGAATGGCTATTGAGGGTGTGGGATAATGGTGCAAGGAATGTAACATTGGATTGGTCTGAGTTTATTTATTTAGGTTCACTAAGTATGGATTATTCATTCAATGTTTCAGCTTGAGAGATTAGGATAGGATCTAATTGTTTATTTGCTTGGCTTAAAGAGGCATGGATTATGCAGTGGCCTACCTTAAGTCAAGTGAAGTACCATAACTGCCTTGGTATAATGTAGAAGAAGGTCTCTAGAAGCTTAGGGAAATTGGCATGTTAGAATGGATTTATCAGATTAGACCCCTAGACCCACATGGAGAGTCCAGAGGACACACCTTTTATCACTTGGTGAGGAACAAATTTTTGAAGGGAGCCCCAGCATCCTTGAAGATGGCTGTGATTGTTGTATTTCTTCATTGTATGTGTGCATCAAGTATTTTTGTTTTCTTCAGTTATGAACTATAAAATGTAAACAAGGTTAATGTGTTTTCAGTTGTACATATGTCAGTGTATTATGTTAGGTGCAAATATGACTTTATAATTGTCTTATTTAGAGATTATACATGGTTAAGGAGATGTGTAAAATTGTCAAGTTAACAATGGCGGACTGTGATTGTTGGGGTAGTGTGTCAACTTGGCTGGACCACAATTCTGAGTGGTTTAAGCAGTTGTGATGTGGTTATTCCCACGATGAGATTGGATGCATATGCTATGAGGAGCCAATCCATTAAAAGGGAATTTCCCTTGGGGTGTGGCCTGCTTCCAATATATGTATATATATGGACATCCTAACCAGAAGGCAGGTGGTTCAAACCCACCAGCCACTCCTCGGAAAGAAGGTTGGGCAATCCTACTTCC
>NW_006921712.1:7670915-7687028 GCF_000298275.1 Orycteropus afer afer
GAGGCTGTCATTCGAACAGAACAAGGGGACACTACATGGTTTAAAATCAAGAAGGGAGTGCGTCAGGGTTGTATTCTGTCTCCACACTTATTCACTTATTCTCTACATATATATAAGCTTTACTGGTTTTGCTTCTCTAGAGAACCAAACTAACACACACACACACACACACACACACATATATATATATCACACAATATTAAGCACTTTCAATTATACTATAGCTTTATAGAAGCTCTAACAACCCTAAAAGGTAATAATGAGTATCATTACTTAATTAAAAAACTTCTTTCTGAGGATGTCTTTGTCACATAATTAGTAGCTGGCTGAGCCAAAGATTTCCAATGTACGCTATTTTATTATTATTATTATTATTAATGAGATTTCAGTGAAAGTTTATACAGCAAATGCATTTTCCATAAAATAGTTCATACAAATTTTGTTTCATGACATTGCTTGCAGTCCCCATCATGTATCACCTTTCTTCCCACATGGTCCCTGTGGTTAACTTTTCCCTGTGTCCTTCTTTCCTATGCATTCCTGCCCTCTCAGCTGTCTCCCTACGCAAATACTGCCCTTCTGATCTCCCATGTTCATTGTTCTAAGGAATGTACCTACATGGTGTAAATGTTGACCTTATATGCTTTATATGCCTGTCTATTTTTCATCTGGAAGTCACAGGAGTAAGTTCAATTTCAGGCCTGAAGAGTGACTAGGGACCATAGTCTCAGGGACTTCTCCAGTTTTTATCAGACCAGCAACCCTGGTCTTTTTTATGATTTTGAGTTTTATTCCACATTTTTCTCCCACTCTATCCAGGATCTTCTCCACTGATCCTTTTCTAAATTGTTGACTGTGGTAGCCAGGCACCATCTAGCTCTTCTGGTCTCAGGGTCATGAAGGCTGTGGTTTGCATGGTCCACTAGTCCTTTGCACTAATTGTTTCCATGCATCTTTGGTTTTCTTCATTCTTATTTGCTCTGGACCAGGAGAGACCAATTGTTGCATCTTAGATGGTTACCTGCATTCTTTTAAGATAACAGTCACTACTCTCTCCCTTTGCAAATACTGTTCTTCTAATCTCCCATGTTTGGTTGAGTATACCTACCTGGTGAAAATGTTCAACTTATAATCCTGTCAATTGTTTGGCTGGAAGCCACAGGAATGAGTTCAATTCCAGACCCAAAAAATCACAAGGGACCATAATTTTAAGTTTTCACCAATCTCTATCAAATCAGTAAGCCTGGTCTTTTTTTATAATTTTGAGTTTTGTTCCACATTTTTCTTCACCTTTATCCAAGATCTCCTATTTTTATCCTTTTCCATTGATTGACAATGGTAGCCAGGCATCATCAAGTTCTTCTGGTCTCAGGGTCATGTGGGCTGAAGTTCGTGTGGTCTATGTCATTTATACTGAGTACATAATCTGAGAATCTGGGCTATATGAAGAAGAGCATGGCATGAAGATTGGAAGGAAACTCATTAACAACCTGTGATATGCAGAGAGCACACAACTTTGCTCGCTGAAAGTGAAGATAAACTTGAAGCATTTACTGATGAAGATTGAAGACTACTGTCTGCGGTATGGATTATACCTCAACATAAAGAAAATGCAAATCATCAAAACTTGAACAATAAGCAGCATCATGATAAATGGAGAAAAGATTAAAATTGTCAAAGATTTCATATTACTTGGTTCCACAATCAGTATCAATTAAAGCAGCAGTCAAGACATAAGATGACATATTATACTGGGAAAATCTGCTGCAAAAGACCTCTTTAAAGTGCTCATGAACAAAGATGTCTCTTTGAAGACTAAGGTGCACCTACCCAAGCCATGGTATTTTCAATAGCCTCATATAAATATGAGAGCTGCACAATAAATGAGGAAGACCAAAGAGGAGTTGATGCTTTCGAGTTGTGTTGGCAAAGAATCCTGAAAATAATACCATAGTTTGCTAAAAGAACTAACAAGTCTGTTCTGAAGGAAGCACAGCTGGAATACCTCTTGGAAGTGAGAATGACCAGACTTTGTTTGACCTACTTTGGTCATGTTGTCAGAAGGGACCATTCCCTGGAGAACGATATCATGCTTGGTAAAGTGGAAGGTCAATGCAAAAGGGGAAGGCCCTCAACAAGACAGATTGACACAGTGGCTGCAGCAATGAGCTCAGGATTGTGAGGCTGGCATAGGACCAGGAAGTTCATTTTGTTGTACATAAGGTCACTATGAGTTGGAACTGACTCAATGGCACCTAACAACAATAACAACACTAGTCCCTTGGATTAATTATTTCCATGTGTTTTTGGTTTTCTTCATTCTTCTTTGTTTCACATGAAGAGACACCACTTTTTGCAACTTAGATGGCCACTTGCAACATTGCTCTACATCCTACTCACCAAAGTAGGATGTAGACAATGTTTTTTGTGTAGTATGTTATGCTAGTTGAGCTTAATGTTCCTCGTGACCATGGGTCCAAGCCTGTGGACCCAGTGTCTCACTCCCTCATGGTGTTTGACTGTGGCTTAGGAGGTTTCATAATTTTGCTCCATTAGCTTTATTATGGGAGCTCTGGTGGCATAGTGCCTAAGGCATTTGACTGTTAACCAGAAGTCTAGGGGTTCAAATACACCAGCCACTAGTTGGAAGGAAGATTGGGCAGTCTACTTCCATAGTGATACTGCCTCAGAAACCCGAGGAGGGTTTGCTATGAGTCAGATCCAACTCAATGGCAGTAAGTTTGTTTTTTGTTTTATGGTAGCTTTATTATATATATGGATGTTCTTACAGCACATACAATATGTATGTAGAAATATTGTTCTGCCAAAATTATATATAGAGTCATAAGTATGTTTTGCCTAGACATACCTGACCATTTAGTCCATATCTTATATATCCACCTGTAGATGAATGTTTGTTACTACTGATAATCCAGTATTATGTATGTAAAAGTGTTTATCTTTGTTGTCTGAAGCTCTTGTGCACCTATCAGTCTTCTTTCCCTTAGTGTTGTTTTGGCCCCTCAATTTTGGTACATTGCCTTCCCTTTCCAATGTTCTCGTTTAATGAAAATTTCTATAATCATGATGATGGTCATCAGTTTTTCTCAGTGCACACTTAATGTTTTGTCTTTGAGATTTTACATATATAAAAGCAGCTACATCTAATAGATAATTTAACATCATCTTTAATATTATTTTTATAATAATTTAATATACTTTAATTTCAAATGATTCCTTACAGACACATTTTTGTTTGCCCATATAAAGTCTCCTATTGAAATCACAGCTTCTTCCCAATGTTAAGAAAACATATGCAAAACTTTGAAATAAAGGAAGAAAATGACAGTGCATATTTTGTCATTATTTAACATGCTCACTCAATGACTCTAGAACGTAGGTTCCCAATTTTTTTTTTTTCCTGTGGCCAAGGACTAAACATTGTCCACACTGTGGGCCATGTAAACACTATTATGTTCTAGGGGCATTGTCCACTCTGTGGGCCGTATAACCACTATTATGTTCTATTATGTTCCAGATTCTGAAATGTTCTGTGAAGACCATTTTATTAAGCCTTAAACTGAAGAAAGACAAAATCAAAGGCAATCGTCTTGATGAGAGAAACCATCAGCATATATCCACTATAGAGGCCTATGGAATCTGCTGAATTGCAGCCATGGTGTTCACTATAAACTGTGGAAAACACAGAAAATCATCACAAGATCATGACTGATCGTAAGCCAGTTCATCATTGTTATAAGTGGGACTACAGAAGAGGATAAAGGGCCATGATTGGAATATATTAATAATTCTATGTTTCTAAAGTTATAGGATTCATTCTGGGGTTTTAGAACCTGGCCACATGGTGCTCAGAGTATGAGCCATTATCATGTGACCCTGTGTCATAGTCACAAGGTAGTTATAAGACAATATCAGAACTCTCACCTTTCGTGGAGTGTCAACAAAAAAAGGGAAGGCCCTCAACGAGATGGATTGACACAATGGCTACAACGATGGGCTCAGATATAGCAAGGATTGTGGGGCTGGCACAGGACCAAGCTGTGTTTCGTTCTGCTGTGCATAAGGTTGCTATGAGTCAGAGACAACTCAATGGCACCTAACAATAACAACAACAACAACCTTTAACTTAAATCAAATAGCATGCATCTGATTGGCTATATTCAGTAAATCACTAGCCACATTGTTGAAGTAGCATAAAGAATTCAAATGGAGTCTGAATTTCCATCAAGACTGAAAATGGAGCCAGGGCTTCCACTGTAGACCACAGCTTTCCACAAAGCAAGTGCTTTAGTATTTAAGCTCTCACACAGTTGTAGCCACTCAACTCTGATGTTAGAGTGTGAAAGCAGCCATAGAAAACTCATAAACAAATGAGTATGGCTACAAACTAATAAAATTTTATGGACGTTGAAATTAGAATTTCATATAATTTTCAAGTGTCACGAAATATCCTTCTTATTTTTATTTTTTATTAAAATAAGTAAAAATATAAAACTCACTCTTAGGTACCAGGCTGTATGAAAACACAAAGCAGGCTGACTTGGTCTGTAGTCCCTAGTTTGCCAACCTCTCATGTAGAAGGGGATACTTGCATTGGACTTTGACCCAGGCTATCTGAAGGTATGTGTTAATTAATTGATTTCAGTTTAATTGGGAAAAAAAATAGTCACAATTTTATAATATTTTGGCTTGAGAAAATTTACCGGTTATATATTTATTAACAAATTTATTTCAGTATTTCTTTGCTTCTTTACTGTACAAATCCTTGCATTTTCCTTATATTGTCTGTATTGTTCCTTCATTAAATAATAAGTTAAATAAAATCTTTGACATGGATTTATTTAAATTTGCCTAGGAATCATGTTTTTAACTTTTAAATAAGTTATAATTGGACACTAGATTCTCAGTTTGCTTTTCTACCCAAATGATTTGATCTGGACAATTAAGAAAATAAAAGAATCTAATTACCTCTGAAAATTCCTTTGTTCAAACTGTATCTCAGTTTTGTTATGTTTAGCAAGTTAACACTTTACTTCTAAATATTTATTCTCTTTATTTCTCCTAAGTATTATGTACAGAATAAGACCACCTCATGAAAACATGGGGTGAGACACTGGCAGTTCAGTGCTAGAATTCTCATTTCCAAGTGGGAATCCAAATTTTATTTCTGAACAATGCCTCTTAGCATCTTACACACAGTCAGCATTTGTCTCTCACTGGACACTTGCATGTTACTATGACAGTGAATGGGAGTTCTGGTAGCATAGTGTCTAAGGCATTTGATTACTAACCAGAAGGCTGGCGGTTCAAACTCACCAGTCACTCCTCGGAAGGAGGGTTGAGCACTCTATTTCTGTAGTGAAACTGCCTTGGAAACCCAAAGAGGGGTCGTTGTGAGTCGGATCCACCGCAGTGTTTTCTTTTTTTTTTATGAAACTGAACAGGTTTTAGCAGAGCTTCCAGACTAAGAGGGAAAAAAAAAAAAAAGTGCTCTGCTTTCACAAATCAGCCAATGAAAAGCCTATAGGATCAAAAATGGTTGATCTTCAACTGATACGTACAGGACTGGGTAGCATTTTCTTCTTTCGTTCATGGAGTTGCCATAAATTGGGGAGTGACTCGACGGTAGCTAGCAACAACATGGAAATAATACACAGATTAAATCAATAGCATATGTAAAATGCCTGGTAGTGGGTAACACACATTAGCACTATTAGACCTGGAGCTCAGAGTGGTTCCACTTCAACTCTCCAGATTCAAAGGCAAAAAGTGTGTTGACTTCCATTGTGTGCTGAATCAAAGCAATGAGTGCTTCAGAAGGAAGAGAAAATTACTTTTACAATCTGTTCTTTATTTGCCAAAGTTCATCTCCACTATATTTCTATTTGAATGCCAGGACTTCACGTAAGAAGCTTGGAATAAAGGAGAAAGATTTGTATTGAGTTTACCAGGAACATTTGGCAATTTTCCAAATAATTGAGCAGTGATTAAATTCAGTTTTCAGAAAACATTTACCTAACAACCAGATTATCCTTATGTTTGATTTGGGAAAAAAAAAAAAAAATTATAATTGTGTCAACTTGTTATAGAAACTAATTAATAGTCTTTCTTTTAATCTCTTTTAATAAACACACACTTGGAAAAAAATACCTCATATAATTAAGATCCTTTTTCTCATGCCAGTGTATTTTCCCTTTTGTAATGGTATGTCTCATACACAACAAAGACACATTTATGGGAGTTCATTCAGGGACAATAAAAATAAAATAAAATCACTAAGCAACTTAAAAGGAGAAGCATTCTGCTTTAAGTATTAAAGCCTTACAACATCCTCTCCGCCTTCTTAAATCAGCCTTACTTACTGCTCTAAGCAGCACAGCTTAGAGCAACACACAAGTCCCATCCCCACTCTCTTCCAAGGAAGGAGTCCCTACATAATGTCAACAACTGGCTTATAAAGAATACAATCTTTTTTTCCATAAAACTTCATTCTTTTGGTTTGAGGAGAAATATTTATTCCAGACTTTTGTACATTTTTAAATTGAGGTACTTATCTTTCTGTTGTAGAGTTGTCTCCCATTCTGTAGGTTAGCTATTCACTTTCTTGCACAAAAGTTGTTTATTTGCTTTTTCACATCTTGACAAAGGTCAATTTACTTTTTGTTGTTGTTGTTGTTGTTATTCAAGCTTTTTTTTTTTTTTTTTTTTCTTATCTAGGAAGACATTAGGAGCTCTGTTAGCATAGTGCCTAAGGCACTTGACTGCTAACCAGAAGGCTGGCAGTTCAAACCCACCAGCCACTCCTTGGAAGGAAGGATGGGCAATCCACTTCCATAGTGACACTGCCTTGGAAACCCAAGGAGGGGTCGTTACGAGTTGGGTCCAACTCGATGGCACATAACAACAACAACAACAGGAAGACATTGCCGAATCAAAGATCGTTAGGATTTACCCCTGTATTTTCTTCTAAGAATATTATGGGTTTTTTTTAGCTCTTGTATTTGTATAATTGATTAATTTTCAGCTAATATTTATATGTAGTGTGAACTAAGGGATCTACTTTGATTCTTCAGTATGTAGAAATCCAGTTGTCCCAGTAATGTTTGTTGAAAAAGTTAATCTCTCATCATTGAATGTGCTTCACATCTCTGTGGAGAATCAATTACCTACGTATATGTGGGTTTATTTCTTGATTCTCAATTCTATTTACAAAAACAATATGAGGTGGCATTGTCTGATCTCCTTTACTTCACAAGGAGGAGAGAAGATCACCATCAATATCAACAGCCCAAGGCTGACCCCTGTGAGGTGGAGGTCAGGGATGCTTCTATCATCCAAACCTTTTACCAGTTATGACACCAACTGTCCCTCCCATGGCACTACATACTTCTCTGCTGAGTTCAGTAATTTGTTACAATGGCCACAGTGAAGTCAGAGAAAATAATCACAATTGTAATGTTTATCGGGAAAGTAACAGCCTAAAATAATAATCAGAAACAACTCAGTATATAGCTCTTCAATCAGGACAGTTTCTTCTCAGCCACACCACAGACATGCTTCTCTCTCGCTTCAGTTTCTGTCCTGTGGCAAGTGTTATAAAGCTCTTTTAGCTCTGCTGATAGGTGCCCAGAGAGACACCCTGTTCCACCATCAAGCTTCCTGCCTGAAGGCACTCAGCTTTCTAGCACCGTAACTGGAAGTCCAATGCTCTGTCTTGTAACAATGCCCTGGTTACTGCCTCTGCTGCCACTATTTCTCTGCCACCTCCAATTCTGATAGCAAAATGTTGCAGCTCTCTGTCTCCTGAGTTGAGAAAGTTCAGCACACTCCACTCCTCTCTCCTCTCTCTTGGTGGTAGTGAGATCCCCCCTTTCCACTTCTGGGGTGCCTCATTTTAAGCCAAGTGAGATGGTATAATTAGCTAAGCCCCATGTTTGTAAGGATTCCATATACCTTATTTGCACAGTCCTGCCCCCACAAGTGCCCTGTACCTTATTTATAGTATTAACAAGCTATCCAGTCCCCTTGGTGGGCTACAGGCACCATAAATTTGCTTAGTCCCACAAAGCCATCTGGTGGGAGTCACAAAGACCATGGATGGAAGAGCCATATAAAGTAATTCACTGCACTGTGCTGTTCTTTTCATCTATAATACCCTTAAAGCAATGCTATATCATTTGCATTGCCAAAATTTTGCAGTATGTTTTGAATTTCAAAGGTTGATTCTTCCTACTTTACTTTTATAAAATTGTTTTGACAATTTGAGGCCCCTTACAATTTCAAATGAATTTAAGGATAAGCTTTTCTATTTTGGCAAAAATTACTATTAAAATTTTCATAGGGATTGTATTCAATCTGTAGATTCTTTGGTATAGTATTGATGCCTCAACATTAAGTCTTCCAATCCATGAACTTTCCATTTATTTAGATCTTTTTAAAAATTTCTTTTAGAAATATTTTATAATTTCCAGTATACAAATCTACCATTTCCTTGGTTTAATTTGCTCTTGGTATTTTATTCTTTTATATGTTATGGTAAGTAGAATGTTTTCTTAAATGTTCAGACTATTCATTGCTGATGTATAGAAACAAAGTTTTTTTGTGTGTGTGTTGATTGCATATTCAGCAACTTTGCTGAAGGCTTATTAGGTCCAGTATTTTCTTTGTGGATTCTTTGGGATCTGCTATCAATACAGACAAACCATCTATAATAAATGACAGTTTTGTTTCTTTTATCCCAATTGTGATGCTTTTTCTTTCTTTTTCTTGCCCGTTGTTGTGGCTAGAACTGCCAGGACAATGTGTAATAGCAGCTACTAACAATGTTGAATGCCTTGTGAAACAGGTATCTTTGTTCTGTTTCTAATTGTAGAATGATAGCTTTCAATCTTTTACCATAGTGTATAATGCTAGCCATGTACTTTTCATAATTTCCCTTTATCATACTGAGGAAATTTCCTTCAATTCCTAGTTTCTAGAATATATTTTTTATCATAAAAGGGTGTTGAATGCTTTGAAATACCTTTTCTACGTATCTCCAATTGAAATGATCAAACCACTTCCCCCAGCGTACACACATCTGTCTATTGATCTAGTGTTATACATTGATTTTCTAATGTTCAACCATTCTTGCATTTCTGGAGTAAATTCCACTTGACTGTGCTGTATTCTTTTTTTCGTATGCCAGTATTTTCTGGAGAGTTTTTCTATTTATATTTATAAGAAATATTGCTCTGGATTTTTTTTTTCTTCCTTGTAGTGTCTTTATATGAATTTGGTGTCTAGATAATGCTGGTCTAATAGAATAGGTTAGGAATAGTATCCTCCTCTTCTATGTTTTGAAAATGGTTGAGATAAATTGGTGCTAATTCATCTTTAAATAGTTGGGAGAATTTACCAGTGAAGATATCTGGTCCAGAACTTTTTGTGTGTGTGTGTGTGGGAGCAGAGGGCTTTTTGATATAGATATTCAGAAATTTTATATTTCTTCTTGAGTTAGCTTAAGTAATTTTCTAGGAATATATCCATTATATGTAGATCATCTAATATGTTGATAATGGTCAGAATTCTTTTAGGTATCCCACTGTTAGAGGAGAAGGAAAAAGAAGATGATGATAACACAAGATTCCATTTCTTGGTTTTCCTATATGTAAATTGAATACACTCTCAGTTTTCCCAGAATTATTTTACTTTTCACAAAGCATGGCAACTAGATCTATAGCTACTTTTCCCCTTAATGGTAGAGCTAGGTTCTTATATCCAGAAAGCCTCTTTTCTCCAAAATTGTTAAAACATTACATACCAAGTTTAACCTAGAATTAACATTCATTTATTTCTAACAGTGAATAAATAAACTGGAGATCTCCAGAAGAATTTCAAGTTTATGCTCCTTGGTGTTTTATATTTAAAAAGGATTGAAACTTAGGATTATAAACTAGGTTGTTGTTGTTGTTGTTGATAGGTGCCATTGAGTCAACTCCAACTAATCACATTATATACAACAGAACATAATACTGCCTGGTCGTGGACCTTCTTCACAATCCATGCTATACTTGAGCCCATTGTTGCAGCCACTGTGTCAATCCATTTTGTTGAGTATCTTCCCCTTCTTGGCTCTTTACCCTCTACTTTACCAAGTGTGATGTCCTTCCCAAGAAATGATCCCTCTAACAACATAACCAATGTAAGGGAGATGAAGTCTCGCCATTCTCATTTCCCAGGAGCATTCTGGCTGCTCTTCTTCCAGGATAAATTTGTTTGTTCTTCAGGCAGTCCATGGTATTTTCATTATTCTTCACCAACACCATAATTCAAAGACAATAACTCTTCTTTGGATTTCCTTATTCCTTGTTAAGTTTTTGCATGCATATGAGGCTATTGAATATACCGTAGCTTAGGTTGGGGGCATCTTAGTCTTCAAAGTGATATCTTTATCCTTTCACACTTTAAAGATGTCTTTTGCAGCTGATTTGCCCAGTGCAATGTGATGTCTGATTTTTTTACTACCTCTTCCATGGATGCCGAATGTAGATTCAAGTAAAAAAAAAAAAAAAAAATCCCTGATAAACTCAATCTTTTTTCCATTTATAGTGATGTTGCTCACTGGTCCAGTTGTAAGCATACTGAAGAGTGTAATCTTTGATATTCATCAGTAAGCACTTCAAGTCATCTTCATTTTCAGCAAGCAAGGTTGTGTCATCTGCATATCACAGATTGTTAAAAAAAGTCTTCCTCCAATACTGATGTAGGATTCTTCTTGATATAATCCAGTTTCTCAGATAATTTGCTCAGCAGACAGATTGACTAAGTGTGGTGAAATGATACAACCTTGACATACATCCTTCCTGATTTTAAACTGTGTGGTATCACCTTGTTCTGTTCAAATTTGCCTCCTGGCCTATGTACATGTTCCGCATGAGCACAATTAAGTGTTCTAGAATTCCCATTCTTCTAAATGTTATCCATAATTTCTTATGATTCATACAGCCAAATGCTTTTGTATACTCAATAAAACAAAAGTAAATATCTTTCTAGTATTCTTTGCTTTCAACCAAGATCCATCTGGCATCAGTAGTGATATGCCTTTTCCACATCTTCTAAACCCAGCTTGAATTTCTGGAAATTCCCTGTCAATATACTCCTACAACCTTTTCTTAAGTATCTTCACAAAAATGTTACTTGTGTGTGCTATTAATGATATTGTTAGATAATTTCTTCATTCTGTTGGATCATCTTTCTTTGGAATGGACACAAATATGAATATCTTCCAGTCATTTGGCCAGATAGCTCTCTATCAAATTATTTGACATAGATGAGTAATTGCCTCCAGGCTTGCATCTGTTTGTTGAAACATCTCAATGGGTATTCCATCAATTCTTGGAGTTTTGTTCTTTGCCAGTTCCCTCAGTGCAGCTTCAACATCTTCCATCGATACTATTGGCTCTTGATCATGTGCCACCTTCAGAAATAGTTGAACATCAACTAATTATTTTTTTTTTTACAGTGACTCTTTGTATTCCTTCCATCTTCTTTTGATGTTTCTGCATCATTCATTACTTTGCCCATAGAATCCTTCAATATGACAATTCCAGGTTGGACTTTTTTCTTCAGCTCTTTCAGCTTGAGAAATGCTGAGCATATTCTTCCCTTTTGGTTTTCTAACTCCAAGTGTTTGCACATTTCTTTATAATAATGTGTTTTGTCTTCTTCAGTTGTCCTTTGAAATCTTCTGTTCAACTCTTTTATCTTGACATTTCTTCCATTTGTGTTACCTGCTTTCTGTTCAAAAGTCTGTTTCAGAGTGTCTTCTGACATCCATTTTAGTCTTTTCTTCCTCTCCTGTTTTTTTAAGACATTTTGCTTTCTTCATGTATGATGTTATTGATGTCAACCTATGACTCATTTGGTTCTTGATCATTGCTGTTCAGTGCATCAAATCTATTCTTCAGATGGTCTCCAAATTCAGGTGGGATATAATCAAGGTCATATTTTGGCTGTCTTGTTTTAATTTTCTTCAGCTTCAACTTGAACTTGCATATGAGCATTGATGGTCTGTTCCACAGTGGGCTCCTGGCCTTGCTTTGCCTGGAGATATTGAGCTTCCCTGTTGCTTCTTTCCACAGATGTAGTCTATGTGATTCTTCTGTATTCCATCCAGTGAGTTCCATGTGTATAGCAGTTGTTCATATTGTTTACAAAAGGTATTTACTATGAATAAATTTTTGGCCTAGCAAAATTTAATCATGTGACATCTGGCTTCATTTCTATCACCAAGGATTATTTTCCAACTATCAGTGATTCTTCTTTGTTTCAAACTTTTTCATTCTAATCTCCAGTAATAATCAGTACATCTTGATTGCTGCTTGGTCAAATTCAGACTGAAGAAGTTGGTAAAAATCTTTAATTTTTTCTTCATCTTTGGCTTTAGTTCTTGGTGAGTAAATTTGAATAACAATGGTATTAACTGGTCTTCTTTGTATGAATTTGGATATTACCCTATCACTGAGAGCATACGTCAGGATAGATCTTGAAACTTTTTTTTTTTTGGACAATGAAAGTGATGCCATCCTCTTCAATTTGTCATTCCTAGCATAGTAGATCATTCAGCTGTCTGATTCAAAATAGCCAATACCAGTCCATTTCATGTCACTAATGCCTAGGATATTGATCTTTATGTGCTCCATTTCATTTTTGACAACTTCCACTTTTCTTAAATTCATAGTTTGTACATTCCATTTTCTGATTATTATTGAATGTTTTAAGCTCTTTCTTCTCATTTTGAGTTGTGGCCCATCAATAAATGAAGATCCTGAAAGCTTTATTCCATCCACACCATTAAAGTTGACTCTACTTTGAGGAGGCAGATGTTCCCAGTTGTATTTTGAGTGCCTCTCAACCTGAGCAGCTCATCTTCCGGCACTCTATCAGACAATGTTTCAGGGTTATTCATGAAGGTTTCCAGTAATATGTCAGACAGAGTTTCACTGCTATTCACAAGGTTTTCATTGGTCATTTTTTTCAGAAATGGATGTCCCTTCCTCTTTCCCAGTCTGTCTTAGTCGAGAAGCTCAGATGAAACCTGTCCACCACAGGTAACCCTGCTTATGTTTGAAATACTGGTGACACAGCCTCCAACCTCACAGCAACATGCAAGCCACCAGAGTATGACACACTGACAAATGAGAGGTTATAGTGTAAATCTGGAGACCCTGTTTATCCTCTCCTAGAGAGTTTTTTTTTTTAAAACCAAATAGTATGAAGATTAAAAACCCAAGATATTTCTCATACTCCTTCCAATGACACTCTCAGCAGTTTTCTGAGATAGTTGCTTCTTTTCTCCTTCACCAGAGAGAAATTTCATATTCCTAGGTCCCTCCTCTCCAGAATTATTTTGTCACTTATATAGGATTCATTTATTTGATTCTTGTAGTACCTTGTGGGGTGCTAGATATCTATGTTGAAATGTTACTCCAGCTGCTTAGTTGTCTATAAAAAAATAATATTCTGATCTGATTTTATATTCACAAATATATGTACATTTAGATTGTTTCAAGTTTTTTTGGCCACTAGGGTAAATATGCCCTAAACATTCAGGTAAAGGCTTTTTTGTAGAAATGTGTTTTCATTTATTTTGAATGAATATCCCATAGTGCGATGCTGAAAACATGGGGAATGATGGTTATAAGAAGCCGATAAAATATTTTCAAAAATAAATGTATCATTTCTATTACACTTAGCCATATATAATGTACTAGTTACTGCTAGTTCTTGTAAACACTTCTCTTAGCTTTTGTTTTGTTTTCTAAATTTTAACCACTTTAAGGTATTTTTGTTGTTGTTGTTATGTACCATTGAGTCAGACCCGAACCATAGCGATCCCTCCTTGGCTTTCCAAGGTAGTATCACTATGGAAGTAGATTGCCCCATCTTCCTTCCGGGGAGTGGCTGGTGGGTTTGAACCACCAGCCTTCTGGTTAGCAGTCAAGGTATTTTTAGGGATATCTAATTTCTATTTCACTCTTTCTTATTTATGTCTAAGATTATACTTTTATAGCTTTGAAATCTACAAAATCTTTAGATTTGCCTTCATTTCTAATAATACAAGCTGTCTGTCACTAGTCAGCTTAACTAAAAGAATACAACAAGCTGGCATAGCTCAAAAGCTGATGTTTGATAAAAGTAGATATGTAATATAAGCAAGTTCAATTTTTTGTTTGTTTTAGGAAATGGTTTTCTGTTGTTTACATTGTAATATGAATAACAACATACTCATTCTAGTGGAATTTAATTTATACTTTATTATGCAATGAACAATTTAATTTTCCCCATATACCAACAGAGGTAGTATTAGAAGATCCTTAAGATTCCTTCCAGTTTTCATGTTATAATTCATTGAGCTTATGAACTTGATGTTCTGCTAGATTAATTTCTAGTATCTTTAAGCAGGAGAAAGGTATAATTTTGATTTTCAGGAATGATATTTAAACCCAGAAATCATTCTAGGATATGGCTATGTATTATCTCTCAGGGAAAAAGTTAATATTTCTTCAGCACTTTTTATATGTCATGCATTCTGCCAAGCTTTAGGTCATTTATTTTTTATGAAAAATTTAAGGTATATATTTTATTGTCCCCATTAAACTGATAAGAAAACTGATATTTAAGGTAGTAAGTGTCTGGTCTAATGTCATAAAACTAGTAGAATGATAGGATTCTGATTTGAATAAATCAAAACAAAAGAAACAACTCCACTAAAAGTATATTAAGAGATAAAAACTTAAAAGCAATTTTTGTTCTTCATAAAAACTTCATACTAATTTTTAAATGTTTGAGTGCAAAGAAGTCAATATGGTTAAAAGGACTGCAAAAAGAATTCTTATAGTATTTGATACTTA
Organism: Orycteropus afer afer; assembly: GCF_000298275.1. Lineage (NCBI taxonomy): Eukaryota > Metazoa > Chordata > Mammalia > Tubulidentata > Orycteropodidae > Orycteropus > Orycteropus afer. The sequence goes on from NW_006921712.1 coordinate 7,685,831, forward strand.
TGAAGAAAGTACAACTAAGATAAAGAGGGTGAATAATAATGCTCAACTTTTTGATTAATAATATTATGAGTGTGAGTAATTAAAATGATAGCTGACATTTACTAAAACATGTTAAATGTTAAGGAACATTTAAGAACCTAAAAAGTATAACTCACTGAATTTTTACAATATTACAAGGTGACGTTATTCTTACTATTTCCTTTTTTCACATGAGACAGTTAAGTTGTAAAAATCACACTGGTACTTTGCAAAAGAAGCAGATTTCAAAACAAAGTTGTCTGTATTCTGAGCTCCAACTTTTAACCAATATGCTATGTATATAACGCTGTATGTTTTTTCTAAGGTCTTGTTTGAAAGTGAAAAAAAAATAAAGAAAGAGAGAGAGAGATTGTAAAGTGTACCAACCTGTCCACTCTAGGTACTGAAGGAAATATTTCTGCAACTGAAATTAAGAATATGAGCAAACATGTATGATGTAAAAATGCATTTGCTTTCATCATGATAATTTTGAGAATTGGATGATAGCTTCTAAACACTATCATATATGATTAGATATTATATTGAGTCAAATAGATAGGATCTGCCATACTAACTATTTATGTCAAGACTCTCAGTTTTGAGGGAAGGAATCCATATTCACTAATTCTCTACTAGTAGAAAGAGTTGTAAGGTTCTAAAGGAAATACAAATAATAGTATGTCATTTGACTTGAAAGGAGCCCTACTGGCATATGATTACTAACAGAAAGATTGGTGGATGCAAGCCATCACCCACTCCCCAGGAAAAAGATGTGGCACTCTGCTTCTATAAAGACTTACAGACTCGGAAATCCTAGTGGACAGTTTTGCTCTGTCCTATAGGGCCCCTATGAATTGAAATCTACTTTAGGGCAACAGGTTCAATTCTTTTTTGTTGTTGTTTGGATTTTAAAATTTTCTAGGAATTAGGAAACAAGAATATGCTATATAAAATAGGTACAAATAAAAGAAATATCAAAACTTACATAAGTATATAGTAAATTGAGATTAGAAAGTTCCTGTTTTCTTTGATGGTGGTGATACATACATTCATTCACTTTTACATGTAAGTCAAATATTTTGAAAGCAAGGAAAATAAAATTATATATTTATATACATACTGTTAGAATATTATTTAAAAAATATTTCACAGTTTGCTTTAAAAAAAAAAAAAAAAGTTA
>NW_006921712.1:7687128-7695757 GCF_000298275.1 Orycteropus afer afer
GTAAGTCAAATATTTTGAAAGCAAGGAAAATAAAATTATATATTTATATACATACTGTTAGAATATTATTTAAAAAATATTTCACAGTTTGCTTTTAAAAAAAAAAAGTTACAGAAAACCTCTTTAAAGTGTTAAACAGCAAAAACATCACTTTGAAACTAAACTGCACCTGACCTAAGTCATGGTATTGTCAATTGCTCATATGCATGTGAAAACTGGACAATGAATAAAGAAGATCAAAGAAGAATTGATGTATTTGAATTATAGTGTTGGGGAAAATATTAAATATAACACAGAATGCCCAATAAACAAACAAATATGTCTTGGGAAAAAGTAGAGTCCGAATACTCCTTAGAAGCGAGAATGACAAGACTTCATCTCACGTACTTTGATCATGTTCTCAGAAGTGCCTAATCCCTGGAGAAGGTTATCACAAAGTACAGGGTCAACAAAAAAGAAAACTCTTGTTGAGGAAAGATTGTCAATGAAATGGATTGACACAGAGGCTGCAACAATGGGCTCAAATATAGCCAGGCTTGTGAGGATGGCACAAAATCTGGCAGTGTTTCATTCTGTTGAGCATAGTGTCACTACAAACTGGAATTGACTTGATGGCAGAGAATAACAACAACAAACTATAATCCTTTGCCCTGAAGACATTAGCAATTAAGTCAATTACAGTTAATTGATAGTTCTCTTAGTTATCTAGTGGTGCTATAACAGAATTATCACAAGTGGATTGCTTTATTTATTTATTTTAATTTTATTGTGATTTGTGTGAAAGTTTACAGAGCAAGTTCATTTTCCATATAGAAATTCATACACATTTTGTCTCATGACCTTGAATGCAATTCTCCACAATGTAACAGCTCTCTTCCCACTTCGTCCCAGTAGTTACCTCTTCCTTGTGTCCTTCCCTTCCATGTACTCCTGCTCCCTGAACTGTCTCCCTGTGCAAACAATGCCCTTCTGTTCTCTCATGATTGGTCCTTCCAAGGAGTGTGTCTACCTTGATGTAAATGTTCACCTCATATGCCTGTCTACTGTTTGGCTGGAAGCCACAGGAATGAATTTAATTCCAAATCTGAAGGGTAGCTAGAGGCCATCACCTCAGTGGTCTCACCAGTCTCTATCAGACCAGCAAACCTGATCTTTTCATGATTTTGAGTTTTGTTCCACATTGTTCTCCCACTCTATCCAAGATCTCCTGCACCAATCCTCCTCTGAGTGGTTAACAGTGGTAACTGGGCACCATGTAGATTTCCTGGGAAGTAGAACAATATTTTGTATAGTATGTTATGCTAATTGAGCTTGTTGTCACCGTGACCATGGTCCTGAGCCCACATGTGCAACTACTTGCTCCCTCTGAGTAGCTGGCTGTGCCCGAGAAGCCACCACAACCCTGCTCCTTGTCAGCTCAACTATACAACTGGACATTCTTACAGCACATACAAATACGCATGTAGAAACATTGTCTGCCAGCACTATACATGGTCTTTGGCACACTACTCCCTGCCGTACCTGATCGTTCAACCTCTCCACCCATCTATCCACCTGCATAGATCAGTGCTTACTATCACTGACAGCTCAGTATTGTACATGCAAAAAGGTCATTTTTATTGTCTATACATGTACCTTTCTAAGTCTTCCTCTTCCTCAGTGGCACCATGTTGATCACTACATTTGGTACATTGCCCTTCCCTTCACCCGAATCACTACTTGTCTCTACCTATCTACCAGTACCAGTATTCCATCCCCTCCGCTCCCATCCACGGTAATCAACAAAGAAAAATTATTTCCATATATAAACTTTTCCTTGACTTTTTACACTAAAAGACTAATACAATATTTATTTTTCTGATTTACTTATTTCATTCAGCATAATATCCTCCAAGTTCATTCATGTTATGCAGTGTTTTGCAGATTCTATATTATTCTTTAGTGTTGCATAGTACTCCATTGTCTGTATGTACCATAGTTACATTCTCCATTCTTCTGTTGATGGGCACCTAAGTTGTTTCCATCTTTCTGCTATTGTAAATAGTGCTGTGATGGACATGGGTGTACATGTATCTGTTATTGTCCTGGCTCTCGCTTTTTTAGGATATATACCTACTAATGGGAATGTTGGATTAAATGGTATTTCTAATTCCAACTTTTTAAGGAATCGCTATACTGCTTTCCACAGCGGTTGTATCATTTTACAGTCCCACCAGCAGTGTATGAGAGTCCCAATCTCTCCACATCCTCACCAGCATTTGTTATTTTCTGTCTTGTTTAACTTTGCTATTATGCTGGAGCAAGATGGTATCTCATTGTTGTTTGGATTTTTAACCACCAGCCACTCCTTGGAAGGAAAGTTGGGCAATCTACTTCCGTAGTGATACGACCTCAGAAACCCAAGGAAAGGTCTCTTTGAGTCAGATCCAACTCAACTACACTGCAAATGGCTAATAATAGTGAACATTTCTTCATGTGTTTCTTGGTTGCCTGAATATCCTCTTTGGTGAAGTGTCTATTCATGTCTTCTGCCCACTTTTTAATTGGATTGTTTGTCTTTTTGTTGTTGAGGTGTTGGAATTTTCTATAAATTTTAGAGATAATTCCCTTGTCAGATATGTCAAAGACAAATATTTTTTTCCCAGTCAAGATGTTCTCTTTTTGCTCTTTTGGAGATGTATTTTGAAGCACATAAAAATTTAATTTTTAGAAGGTCCCATTATTGTAGTTTATATCTTCTGCTATTTGTGCATTTTGTGTTATTCTTGACAGTCTGTTTATGCCATAAATTAGGGCCCCTAAATTTGCCTCGAGTTTTTCCTTGAAGAACGTTATAATTTTTGTTTTCACATTTAAGTCTTTGATCCATTTGGAGTTATCTTTTGTGTATGGTGTGAGGTACAGATCTTGTTTCATATTTCTGCAAATGGATATCCAGTCTTGCCAGCTCCATTTATTAAACAGACATTCTCTTCACCATTTAATGTATTTTAACCCTTTGTCAAAGATCAGCTGACCATAGATCGATGGATCTATTTCTGGGTGCTCAATTCTATTTCATGGACCTATGTGTCTTTCTTTGTACCAATACTGGACAGTTTTGACTACTGTGGCTGTATGGGTAGGTTTTAAGATCCAGAAATGTGAAATGTGAGATCTTTTACTTTGTTCTTCTTCTTCAATAGGGTTTTGCTTATCCGAGGTCTCTTTCCTTTCTATACCAAATTAGTGATTGTTTTTTCCATATCCTTAAAGAATGCTGATGGGATCTGGATTAGGATTGCATTGAATGTACAGATTGGTTTGGGTAGAACTGACATTTTCACAATGTTCTGTCTTCTTATTCATGAGCATGGAATGCACTTCCATTTATGTAGATCTTTTATTGTTTCTTGTAGTAGTGTTTTGTAGTTTTATTTGTAAAGATCTCTTATGTCTTTGGTAAGATTTATTCCCAAGGTTTGTTTTTTTTTTTTTTTTTTTTTTTTTGGTAGCTGTTGTAAATGGTATTGATTTCTGTATTTCTTTCTCAGCAACCTGTTTGCTGATGTAGAAGAATCCAACTGATTTTTGTACGTTGATGTTGTATCCTGCCACTGCGCTAAATCTCTCAATTAGTTCCAGTAGTTTTCTTGCTGAGTCTCTTAGGTTTTCTATGTATAGGACCATACCATCAGCAAATAAGGATAGTTTTACTTCTTCCTTACCAATTTTGATAGCTTTGTTTTCCCTTTCTTGCCATATTGTACTGGATAGAACTTCTAATACGATGTTGAATAGAAGTGGTGATAGAGGGCATCTTTGGTTCCCCTTCACAAGGGGAATGGTTTCAACCTCTCTTCATTGAGAATAATGTTGGGTGTTGGTTTTGCATATATGGCCTTTATTATGTTGAGGAATTTCCCTTCATTCCTATTTTGCAGAAAGTTTTGGTCAGGAATGGGTATTAGATTTTATCAAATGCCTTTTCTGCATCCATTGATATGATCATGTGGTTCTTTTCCTTTGTTTTCTTTATGAGATTGTTATGTTGATTGCTTTTCTAATGTTAAACCATCATTTTATACCTAGTATGAACCCCACTTGGTCATAATATATTATTTTTTTGATATATTGTTGGAGTCTATTGGCTAGTATTTTGTTGAAGATTTTTTCATCTGTATTCATGGTCTGTTTTTGTCCTTTTTAATGATGTCTTTACCTGGTTTTGGTATCAAGGTTATACTTGCTTCATAAAATCATTATGGAAGGAGTCCATTCTTTTCTATGTTCTGGAATATTTTGAGTAGAATTGGTGTCAGTTCTCTGAATATTTGGTAGAATTTTCCAGTGAAACCATCTGGGCAAGGGCTTTTTTAAACAACAACAAAAATAAATTTATTTTCTCACAATTTAGGAAGCTAGAAATCTGAATTCAGGGTGCCAGCTCTTAGTGGAAGGCTTTCTTTCTCTGTGAGCTCTTGTCTGTTTAGATTTCTTCTCTCCTCCTGGGTGATCTTCATGAGACATGGGATCTCTCTTCCTCCATGTGTTCTGTTTTATCGGCTTGGTTAACAATTCAAACCCATTGCCATCAAGTAGAATCTGACTGATAACTACTAAATAAGACAGAAAAGAACAGCTCTATAAGGCTTCCAAAGCTTAAAATCTTTACAGAAGCAGACTACTATGCCTTTCTCCCATGGAGTGGCTGGTGTTGAACCATTCACCCTTTGGTGAGCAGCCAAGTGCTTAACCACTGCACCAGCAGATAGCTTCCTTGCCTGTTTAATCTCCTTTATAACTCACAGGAGGTTGGCTTAAGACACACCTACACTAATACTATCTTATTAACATAACAAAGAAAACCCATTCCTATATAGGATTATAACCACAGGTATAGGGTTGTTTTCCAAGCACAAAAAAATACGTTTTTTGGGGACACAATTCAATCCATGTTGTTAGATGCCATCATGTCATCTCCCAATCATAGTGATCCTATGTACAGCAGAACAAAACATTGCCCAGTCCTGTGCCAGCCCCACAATCCTTGATATATTTGAGTCCATTGTTAGAGTCACTGTGTCAATCCATCTTGTTGACCCTCCACTTTACTGAGCATGATATCCTACTCCAGGGAATGGTCCCTTCTGACAACATGACCAAAGTAGGTGAGAGGAAATCTGGCCATTCTTGCTTCCAAGGAACATTCAGTCTGCACTTCTTCTAGGACTGACTTGTTGGTTCTTTCAGCAATCCACAGTTATTTTCAACATTCTTTGCCAACACAACTCAAAAGCATCAAATCTTTGGTCTTCCTTATTAATTGTCCAGCATTCATATGCATATGAGGTGATTAAAAATACCATAGCTTGTGTCAGGACACCATAGTCTTCAAAGAGCTATCAGCACTTTCAAGAGGTCTTTTGCACCAAATTTGCCCAATAAAATATGTCTTCTGATGTATTGACTGCTGCTTCTATGGTGTTGATTATAGAAACAAATATTATGTTTTTGACAACTTCAATCTTTTCTCCTTTTATCGTGATGCTGCTTATAGGTCCAGTTGTGAGGATTTTTGTTTTCTTTATACTGAAGGGTAATTCATACTTAGATTGTAGTCTTCAATCTTCAGAAAATGCTTAAAGTCGTCCTCACTTTCAACAAGCAAAGTTGTGTTGTCAGCACATCACAGGTTGTTAATGAGCCTTCCTCCAACCCTGATGCCACGTTCTTTTTTGTATAGTGCATCCAGCTGCTTTGATTATATGCTCAGCATAGTGATTGAGTAAGTATAGTGAAAAGATGCCACGCTGACAAATTCTCTTCCTGATTTTAAACCATGCACTGTTGCCTTATTCTGTTTGAATGAAAACCTCCTGGTGTACGTATAGGTTCCTCATGAGCACAATTAACTGTTCTAGAACTCCCATTTTTCTCAAAGTTATCCATACTTTGTGATAATTCACACAATCGAATACTTTTGGGTAGTCAATAAAATGCAAGTAAACATCGTTATGGTATTCTTTGCTTACAGACAAGATCCATCCAACATCAGCTATGAAATCCCTCCTTCCACATCCTATTCTGAATCCAGCTTGCATTTATGGAAGTTCTCTACCAATATACTGCTGCAACCCTTTTTTAATTATTTTCAGTAAGATTTTACATGGTTGTGATATTAAGGATATTGCTCAATAATTTCCACATTCTGTGGTATCATCTTTCTTTAGAATGGGTACAAATATGGATCTCTTCCAGTCAAATGACCAGATAGCTATCTTCTAAATCTCTTGGCATAGCCAAATGAGTGCCTCCAGCGCAGCAACCATTTGTTGAAACATCTTAATGGGTATTCTATCAATTCCTGGAGCCTTGTTTTTCATCAATTCCTTCAGTGCAGCTTCACCTTTTTCCTTCAATACCATTGGTTCTTGATCATATGCCACTTCCTGAAATGGATGAACATCAACCGATTCTTTTTGGTACAGTAACTCTGTGTATTCTTTTCATCTTCTTTTGATGCTTCTTGCATCATTCAATATTTTGCCCATATAATCTTTCAATATTTCAACTTGAGGCTTGAACTTTTTCTTCAGTTCTTTCAGCTTGTGAAATGCAGTGTATTCTTCCTTTTTGGCTTTCCAACTCCATGCCATTGCACACACACTTCATTATAATAATTGGCTTTGTCTTCTCAAGCTGTTCTTTGAAATCGTCTGTTCAGCTTTTTTATCTTGTGATTTCTTCCATTTACTTTAGCTAGTCTTTGTTCAAGGGAAATTTTCAGTCTCTTTTGACATCAGTTTTAGTCTTTTCTTCCTTTCCTGTCTTTTTAATAACCTCTTGCTTTCTTTATGGATGATGTTCTTACAGTCATCCCACAATTCCTCTGGTTATTGGTGTTAAACACATCAAATCTATTTTTTAGACAGTCTCTTAAGTCAGGTGGGATATAATCAAGGTTATATTTTGGCTCTTGTGAACTCATTTTAATTGACTTCAACTTGAATTTGCATATGAGCAATCAATGGTCTCTTCTACAATTAGCTCCTAGCCTTGTTTTGCCTGAAGATATTGAGCTTCTCCATTTGCCTCTTGTCACATATGTAGCCAATCTGATTCCTGTGTACTCCATCTGATGAAGTCCACATATATAGCTGCTGTTTGTGTTGTTGAAGAAAGGTATTTGCAATGAATAAGTCATTGGTCTTGCAAAATTCTATCATGCAATCTCCAGTGTTATTTCTATCATTAAGGTCAAATTTCCAACTACTATTGATTCTTCTTTGTTGGCAACTTTTGCATTCCAGTCACCAGTGATAATCAACACATCTTGATTCCATATTTGGTCAATTTCAGATCACAGAAGTTGGTAAAAAGTCTTCAATTTCCTCATCTTTGGCTTTGGTGGTTGATGCATAAATTTGAATAATGGTAGTGTTAACTGTTGTTCCTTGTAGGCATATGGATATTATCTTATCACTGACAGTATTGTACTTCAGAATAGATCTTGAATCATTCTTTGTTATGATGAATACCATGTCTTTCTTATTCAGTTTCTCATTCTTGACATAGTAGATCATAAGATTGTCTGATTCAAAATGGCCAAAACGAGTCCATTTCAGCTCACTAATGCCTAGGATATCAATCTTTATACATTCCATTTTATTTTTTCACAACTTTCAATTTACCTAGATTCATACTTCCTACATTCCATGTTCTGATTACTAATGGATGTTTGCTGCTGTTTCTTCACATTTTGACTCATGTTATATCAGTAAATGGAGGCCCCAAAAGCTCTACTCTTTCCACATAATTAAGGTCAACTCTACTCTGAGGAAGCAACTTTTTACCAGTCGTATTTTGAGTGCCTTCCAACCTGAGGGGTTAAGCTTCCAGCAATATAATGGACAATATTTCAGGGTTATTCATAAAGTTTTCCAGTAATATATCAGACAGTGTTTCACTGATATTCATAACGTTTTTACTGGCCAATTCTTTGAGAAGTGTATGGTCTGTTTTTTCTTCTATGTCTGTCTTAGTCTGGAAGCTCAGCTGAAACCTGTCCACCATAGCTAACCCTGTTAGTATTTTAAACACCGGTGGTATAGCCTCCAGCCCCACAGCAATATGCAAGTCACCACAATACGACAAACTGTCAGACAAGTTCATTCCCCTTAGCTGTTTCAAACTACTGCAATCACTTCCTGGACGCTCCCCTTACCTGTTCCCACTGTCTGGTCAGCTCCCACTGCCTGCCTGGTACTTTACCCTCCCTGTTCTGCCCATCTCACTGGCTCCCACTTCCTTCTTGGGGTTCTCCCCTTATCTGTTCCAACTATCCCACTGCCTCCTACTTCCTGCTTGGGGCTCTTCCCTTAATGGACTCTTCCAATCCATAGCAATAGCTATTTGAGGAAATTGAAGGACTAGAAAGCTAACTTATTTTTTTTCTTTGTATATAGATAGTAATAGATAAATAGATGGGTAGATAGATAAGATAGATCTGTAGACAAAGATATAGACATAGCCATGTTGTTGTTGTTCCTGTTGTTATGTGCCATAGAATTGGACCCGACCTGTAGTGACCCCCTTCTTGGGTTTCCAATGTGGTATCAGTACAGAAGTAGATTGCCCAACCTTCCTT
>NW_006921712.1:7700079-7701192 GCF_000298275.1 Orycteropus afer afer
TAATCTTTTTTTTCCTTCTTGTATCCAGTCATAGGTGCTGGTTCCACTTTGAAACAGATAGTTTCAATGCTGAAGAATTCACAGAGCAGGCAGTAATAAAATGCAGTCAATGTTTATATAAATAACTTGCAGAAATTTTATACTTTTAGAATCTATGAGTAGCAAGAGAAGACAAAATATCCATTACTCACGTAAACACTAGAACTAAACAAACATATGTAGAAATAGACCTAATCTGAGAAGATGAAGTCTAATAATAGGAATCATGGAAACTTGGCAGTTGTCTTAGGCTGGATTCTCTAGAGAAGCAAAAACGGTGAAGCTTACACACACACACACACACACACACACACACACGGAGAGGAGAAAGAGATTAATCTCTCAGAAATGAGTCACATGGTTATAAAGTCAGGCAAGTCCCAAGTCTGGATGAGATGTCAGACTGGAAGCTTCTCCTGACTGAGATAGCTGCAGGGGCTGACAAGCCCAAGATCAACAGATCAGACAGTAGGCTACTGGTTCACAGGATGTGGAGGCTGAAGAATCCATGACTGGCAGGTAACATGGCAGACCACTTCTTCAAGTCCAAAGAACTGGAGATCACATGATGACAAGCCAGATACAGGAACAAAAAGCCAGAGAGTTTTGACAAAATATCTATGTATATTGCATGCAGACCACACTTCCATAAACTCCCTTTCAACTGATTGGCTATTAATAGCAGATCTTATCATGGAGGTTTTTCCATTATATCAGAACTCATTATGGGGGGGTGCTACATCATTACATAACCTCCAAATTATATCATGGCTGCCAAACCACTGAGGATCATGGCCCAGCCAAGTTGACACACAACTTTAACCATCACAGTAGTTGTCATTTTTTCCTTTGAGTTTCTTGGGCACAGCATCAAAAAGCAAAGTAAGGGTGAGAGTTCAACAACTCAATATGTGACTCTTCCACTGCATAGCCAGTTCATGAAACCCATGCATGGTTTATAAATTTGGAATCTTTAAGATTTTATATGATATTTGGCCTTTGGGTAATGTCAAGATGAATTGTAAATAAATAAAATTGGAAAGAAAATATAATTATTATTTACCTGTTTTCATC
>NW_006921712.1:7701442-7707523 GCF_000298275.1 Orycteropus afer afer
CTTCTGTAGTGATACTGCCTCGGAAACCCAAGGAGGGGTCGCTATGAGTTGGGGCCGACTCGACGGCACATAACAACAACAACAACATTTATTATACAGTTTGTTTTTTCCACCCAGTAACCATACTCAAGAACACTGAGCACATACTCAGTGGCTTTAACCTCTAGTTTAATGCTTCAAACCTGTGATGCATAAATCCAGATAATCTGCATTGATTATTACCTATGACACTGTGGAGAAAAAAAATATAAAGCAGAAAAACTACAACAGTAAACATTGTAAAGACACAAAATTTATGAAAGATATGCGATAAAAGAAAGAGGTTAGTAATAAACATCAAATACATAAATAAATTTTAAAATAGACTAATAGCAATAACCCACAAGTTATTTTCCCTCACAAGTACATAATGTATACTGGTAAATGTGGATTTTCTTTTTCTTTGAAAATATAATCACTGTAGGAAGGTGTTTTGCTAACATCAGGTCATGGACTGTACCCAATTCTTTAGTCAGAATTCAAAAATAAAAGACACAAATAAGGATGCTGTAGAATTTTTCTTATAGCAAACAAAATGTATTCGGTTAAAGAAATTGTTTTTCTCTGTTTAAACCCTTCTTTCTTTGGACATATTACAATATATGAGGGAATAATGACAAAGATTTTGCTTTTCTATTCATTGTTACATTCCCAGAACTTAACAAATAGTAGGTGTTCAATAAATATTTGTTAAATGAATTAATAAATTAGTTGATTCTATCCTGTGGATATGTGTGTGTTTTTATTTGACCAAATAAAATTTGGCACCTCTAATGCAGCACACACATGCCCTTTTTTAAAAATTCTACTGAATTACAAACTACACAAACATCTGGCCACTGTTCATAGTTACTCCCTGTGTTAATATTTCTTGGATGTGTAATCACACCTTCTTCAATATGGGACTGATTTTATGGCATAGCATTTTTCAGTTTGGGAGTAAAGAAATAACTTAGTCAAAACAGGAACAATGGGTATTTCTGTCTTTGAAGCAGACCTGACACTGTTCTGTATTCACGCAAAACTATTTTGCTAAATTGTCGAAAGAAAGTGTTGAGTGTATTTGGGGAATATGTGGCAAAACTACTGGATTTGCTTTCAATCCAAATTTAAAAGTTTAAATTTTATATGTCTTTCATCCCTGATGGTTCTTATGTGTAAACAAATATACTTTATTTCTTACCATTTGTATTATGTTTTTCACAAATATTTGATTAGAAATCTGGGTTAAAATGATTATTTGTTTATTTGTTTAATTACCCAACAGATGGGCTAGATGCATTTTACTTTGCATATATTTTATTTCTGTAAACAAATTCTTTATGATTTTTGGTTTAAAATGTCATATATTCTGAATCTCAAATCAAACTACATAGTCAGACAAAAGACTTACAAGAGCAAGATTAATCAAGAATATTTTGTGTTCTGAAAATCGGGTATTTTCACAATATTTCAATATAATATTCAGATTTACTCTGAGAATATTTGAATTTTAGTTTATTAATATAGGTTTGTGTGAGTGGTATGTTAATGGATTCAGAAAACAAAAATTGTTTCTAAGCCCTGGATTATATGCTGACATATGTTAAAGTGATTTAAAGGAGTGTATTTTCCGAACTCTGTAAGAATAAGTTTATTTAAGAAAGACAGCAGCTGAGAATGGATAATCTTTTGTTTTTAATGCAATTTGTATAATATGAAAGGTAAAATCTAAGCAAAGAGAATTAGAGAACAGGAGAAAAACATAAATCAGTCGGATGGGTAAGAAAACAAATCAATGTTCAGAGGAAATATCAACTAACAAATATGAGAGTTTTTAGGCACTTACTCAAAATTTTCAGAGATAGACATGTAACTTTTTTCTTCTACTTGAGATAGTCATTGAAATTATGTGACTCAGAGTAGGATATTTTTCCTTTTGAATTTAGTAGGTTGTTATTTCCCTATGCATTTTATTTCGTTTTTTTGTTTTGAATCAAATAATAGGATCTTTCTAACTTTGGCATAGTCACAGAGGTGAGGATCATGTATCAGTTTAGTTATTTGAAAAACTTTTTTGTAAAATAGACTATTTCACATAAACACAAGATACTTCAGCCAGGTAAGTTTGTTGATGCTGCTCAATTTATTCCTGAATATGAATTTTGTCAGTTAACTTATAAAAATATAAAAAATAATAATTTTGATGGATATTTATAGTTAAAATGACAAATCTATTATTTCATTTTCACTTGCTAGCCATCTTATCAGGTCAGGTGTATGGTATTATTATTTCCAGTTTAGAGTTTAAAAAACCAAGGCTAAAAAAACTTAAGAAATTTGCCAACAATCTTCACAACTTTTGCATGATTAATCATTTACTCAAATTCTAATCATTCAAAATGTTAAGGCTTGAAGGGAAGAAGTAAGAACTAGTATTTGCAAATATAAGTCATAATTTATATAAAATCAAATTAATACAATAACATAATCTCAAAACTCATATCATTTTAAGTTTAAGTAGAACATATATGGAATATAACTATGATTTCCCTAGGGAAGGAATTATAAGTATCCATAAAAAAAGGATCTTGGGTTGTGAAGGGAGGCTTTGACTTATCTTCAACATACTTATTTATTATATGAATTTTAATAATGAAAATTTATTTATGTGTTAATTATCTAACTATAAAAAAATCTGATAAACTCTTCTGACTGATATCTTTTAAAGATTTTACCCCATTAAAACAAAGTAACATTGGTTGCTCAGAATCTTTGTTTCTGAATGCCTTTAATTTGGGGTGAAAAACTTGCTGGAAAGAAAATACAACTTAAATATAATCTGATACTATCTAGTAGTAACAACTTAAAGCATTAGTCATAATGCTCATTATTTCCAGGAAAAGTATACTGTATACTAAAATGAGTACAGAGGAAGGTATTAAATTACATTAGAATGAGCCCCAGAGCTGTTTCATGTGAACACTTAAATAACACATTAACTACAGACTTATCTAGAATATATTATAGTAAATCTGTAGCTGTAAATATAAAATTCACAAAAAGTGCAAAAAAAAATTATGTTTATATGAATATTAGATAACATCTTCTCTCTCCTATGATAATTTCAGGGAGCAATACTGGGTAAGTAAGGTCCATTACAGAGAAAAAGAACAAGCATATAATTTACCTCAATTGATTGGAAAATATAGATTTGTCACCTGTAATTGGTAATAGAATGGAAACCTCCTGCCATGCAGTCAATTCCGACTCATAGTGACCCTACATGAACAGACAGGAATTGCCCCACAGGGTTGCCAAAATTGTAAATCTTTACCAAAGCAGACTGCTTCACCACTCTCCCAAGGAAAGCTAGTAGGTCCAAACTGTCCACCATTTGGTTAGCAGCAAAATGCTTTAATCACTATGCCACCAGAGCAGTTTCATTGGTAATATAGGATGAAGTTAATGCTTTATGGTACCAACTTCTTTGATTTAAGCTGGTTATGTGTATATTTTAGTACTAAAGAAATTTAGTGGAAAATGTTAGACAAGATATAAAAATAACCAAAAGTAAAAGAAGTGTTTCTCTAAATTAATAGTGCTGAAGACCAATTTTCACAATTTCACATTGTGAATGTGTATGAAAAATGCACATAGGCAGTGATAGAAATTCCACTGAAAGATTTCCCCAAGCATAGCTTTACTTACTTCTATGAGGTAATGGAATAGTCTAAGTCTAAGATAACATCCCTGATAAAACTAAGATTAGCAGTTTACAGTATTTGCCTGTGATTTTTGATTTACCAGTGATACCAAACTCTGACTTTTCTTTTTGCAAAACATATTGTAAACATATGTATGCAACATCTCCCTTACACTGATATTTGTTGTTGTTGTTATGTGCCATCGAGTCGGGCCTGACTCATAGCGACCCTCCTTGGGTTGGCGAGGCAGTATCACTACAGAAGTAGATTACCCAACCTTCCTTCCGAGGAGTGGCTGGTGGGTTTGAACCACCAGCCTTCTGGTTAGCAGTCAAGTGCCTTAGGCACTATGCTACCAGAGATATTTAGCAAATAATATTTTTTAAAAGAATAATTCTTTTTTTAGATTTATTCTAAAATTCAAACAGAAATGTGTTTATGCAGTCTACAAAATATCAACATTACTAGTCCTCTTAAAAAACAAAAACAAAACAAAAAAAAAAAAAACCTTACTGCTATTGAGTTGGTTCTGACTCAAACCCTTCCTTGGGTTTCTGAAGTTGTATTTCTATGGAAGTAGATTGCCCAGTCTCCCTTGCAAAGAGTGGCTGGTGGGTTTGAAACACCAGCCTTTTGGTTAGTAGTCAAATGCCACCAGAGCTCTTTTAATATTGGTTATGATACTGTACACACTTTCAATTAAAGCTGCTCTGTTTTTATTATGCATACCAAAAAGTTCTAGAAATGTGTTCCATTCAATTTAAAATAAAATATATTTAACTAAGTATATTCCAGGAGAGAATGATATCTTATAATATCAACAGAAAAGGGTGAAATTGAGTCTTATAATTGTTTGAATATTATTGAAAATGAATAGTAAATAATACTGAATAGACAATAAAAATAAATTTGAGCATGAGGAATATATATACAGGAATAAATGATACTTTCTTTCCATTTTCCTTCTTGCATTACATATGTGCCCAATTCTTCTTCACCACTTAGTAAAGACACACCATGTCAAACAGATTTTATTATAGTAAAGCTAACTGCTAGTTCAGACAAAACCCCAAACGTAAGACAAAAAGAAAGATGTTTACTTATTCGCATCTTAGTCATGTGAGATGCAAAACGGCTATTTCTGATCAATAAGAGTCTGTTCTCTAAGAAGTGATTCAAGGATCTGGCTTCTTAAATTTTGTGGATCTTCCACTACATTCTATTAACCACACCAATATCCAGTTATGATAGCAGTATTTGTTCAATGGTAGAATTCTTACCTTTGTGATGGAGACCCAGGTTCCATTTCTGGCTGATGCACCTCCATAACACCATCACCATCTGTCTGTTGGTGACTTGCATGTTGCTATAATGCTGAATAAATTTCAGTGGAGCTTCTAGACTTAAGATGGTCTAGGAAGAAAGGCTTGGCTATCTACTTCCAGAAAATCAGCCATAAAACTCGAAGGATCACAATGGTTTGATCATCTTGTGCATGAAGTCACAGTGAGTCAAAGGCCTACTTGACAACAGCCAAAAACAACACCAACATGTGTATCTATATGAAAGGAGGTAAAGAAATCAAATTCATTTTGTTTCCAGGAGAAAGAAGAAATGTAGGATAATTAAAATTTAGCAATACTCTGTTCCACAGACAGGGTCTTCAGTAAAATGTTTAAATATTCAGGTGTTAAAAGCTAGGCTAATGTGCTTTGATGGTGCAATGGTAAACACTCAGATGCTAACTGAAAAGCTGGCACTTAGAACCCACCTAGCTGTTCTAGTAGGCTAGTGCCTAAGGCACTTGACTGCTAACCAAAAGGCTGGTGTTCAAATCCACCAGCCACTCCTTGTAAGGAAGGTTGGGCAATCTACTTCAGTAGTGATACCACCTCAGAAACCCAAGGAGGGGTCGTTATGAGTTGGGTCCAACTCAACGGCACATAACAGCAACAACACCAGCTGTTCTTTGGAGAACGGCCTGCTGATCTGATCCCATAAAGATTAAACCCTAGGAAATCCTATGTGGCAGGTCTACTCTGTTAAATGAGGTCACTATGGCACACACACAAAAATTAACTTAACAGTACCAACAACAACAGCAAGGACTAGGTTAATTCAATTCCAAATGGCAAAGGCCACTACACATTTCAGAATATTGACTCTGTAATTCAAGGATCATGTGTTGAACAAAAAATCTGGTCACAGTTCTGGATCTTTCTCTGAGAAAATTGTGTAAACACATAAATGAGGAATATGAATTTACATATATGGAGCTCTGGTAGCATAGTGGCTAAGACACTTGCCTGCTAACCAGATGGCTGGCGGTTCAAAGCCACCAGCCACTCCTCGGAAG
>NW_006921712.1:7707623-7708741 GCF_000298275.1 Orycteropus afer afer
GGAGCTCTGGTAGCATAGTGGCTAAGACACTTGCCTGCTAACCAGACGGCTGGCGGTTCAAGGCCACCAGCCACTCCTCGGAAGGAAGGTTGGGCAATCCTACTTCCGTAGTAATACTGCCTCGGAAACCCAAAGAGGGGTCGGTATGAGTCGGGCCGACTCGACGGCATACAACAACAACAACAACAACATATATTAAATTATTTTTATATTAAATTTCAATGGATTTTGAAGAGCTCTAATGTTCTTGTCATTACCTGTCGTTAAGTGTTTCTCTTTAGAGTTATGATATCATTCCTCTTAAATTCTGATCACTGTAATCAAAATGGCATGTCATCCACAGTGGATAGTTTTTAGCAAAACTTCTCTCATTTTCTCAAGAAAACACTGTCTTTTCTCATTAACAGAGATCAATAAATATTCAAAGAAATATTTCCAGCATGTTGTTGTGCAACGTTAGAATCTTAATGAACAAAACTTGAAAAAGATGGCACAAAAAAAGAAAACTGTTTCCCATGCAATACTTCAAAGTGGGGGGGGGGGACGACTATTTATGACCAAAGTACTATATTTTATGGAATTTTCTTAAAAATTAGGTAATTCTTCTAGAAAATAGTATTTATCATTTTAAATATCCTTAACTTTATTCAACAATTTCACTGTTTTATTTCCTAATTTGCTCTACTATCTTCTGCATTATCCCAAGTAAATATATATCTGGAAGCATTTATCTGCACACCGACTTATTTACCAATTAGACTTTGAAAGTAAATAGATAACATAGAATTGTACATACACCCTGATTATACAGTTAAGAAGCAAGTAAGCTCCAATTATCTTAGAGGAAATGTTGAATCATTATTCAAAGTCACATCTCTTGAATCCCTGAAGTTTATAATTCATTGCTTAACAATTTGTCAAATGATTATTTTATACTTAGACACTGGCTTTGTATTTTTCTCTGAGACATAATGCTATTACTATGCAGATTCAATTTCTATTTGTTAGGGTTTTTTAAATTATTGTTATTATGTCATTTTTTTTCTGAAATATAATATACATAATGGAGACTTGATGAAACAGTGGCTACAACACTCAGCTGCCCACCAATAGGTCAG
>NW_006921712.1:7709401-7710088 GCF_000298275.1 Orycteropus afer afer
CATTTTTTACTCTTTCTTGGTTTTCAAATATTTTATGCTGACATGTTAGAAGCCTCCACCACATGCCTGTCAGTTAATCTTGCTGTGGTGATTTGCCTATTGCTGTGAGGCTCACTGGTATTTCAAATACTAGCAAGGTCATCCACAGTGGATAGTTTTTAGCAAAACTTCTAGACTGAGACAGACTTGGAGGAAGGATGGGGCCATCCACTTCTAAAAAATTGGCCATTGAAAACTTTATGAATAGCAGTGAAATATTGTCTGATATAGTGCCAAAAGATGAGCCTCTCAGGTTGGAAGACACTAAGACATGACTGGGAAAGAGCTGCCTCTTCAAAACAGACCTTTACAATGTGAATGGAGTAAAGTTTTCCAGACTTTGATTTGTTGATAGGAAATGACTAAAAATGGAAAGAAAGAGTTGTAAATATTCATTAATAATCAGAACCAGAGATGTATGAAGTAAAAATCTAGGAAAATTGGGAATTGCCAAAAATGAAATGGAATGCATAAAGATAAATATCCTAGGCATTAATGAGCTGGAATGGGCTGGTATTGGCCTTTTGAATCAGACAATCATGTCATCTACTATGGAGGAATGACAAATTGAAGAATTGTGTCGTCAGACCCTCTTCAACAAAGAAAAGAAAAACCAATTGACAGAGATACAGAAGATAATCCTGGAAC
>NW_006921712.1:7713213-7717863 GCF_000298275.1 Orycteropus afer afer
AAAAAAAAAAAAAAGTATTGACCCATGTCACTTTAGTTTTGTGTATTTCACTGTACATAAATTATATTTCAATAAAATGCATTTAAAAAAAGAAAGAAAAGGTGTGCCATTCACTGTCAAAAAGAACATTTCAATATCTATCCTGAAGTGCAATGCTGTCAGTGATAGGATAATATTCATAAGCATACAAAGAATAGCAGTTAATATTATTATTCAAATTTATGGGCTAACCGTTGAAACCAAAGATGAAGAAATTGAAGATTTTTACCAACTTCTGCATTCTGAAATGGATCAAATACACAATCAAGATGTATTGATAAATAGAGGTGATCACAAAGCCAAAGTTGGAAACAAAGAAGAAGCACTGATAGTTGGAAAATATGGCCTTGGTGACAGAAATAACAGGTCTTTGCATACTTCAGTATAATATCTCACTTTGTGTTCTTGAGCTGCTTTTTGGAATCTGTTCTGCCCTTTTATTTCATCATTTTTTCCACTCATTCTTCCATTTACCTACTCTCTTTTCAAAAGCAACTTTCAATCTCTTCTTTCTTATTTTTACTTTTTTCTCCTGTTTTCTTAATGACTTTTTGCTTTCTTCATGTATAAAATCCTTCATGTCATTCCACATCTCATCTGGTCTTCAGTCATTGGTGTCAAATCTGTTTTTCAGATGGTCTTTAAATTCAGGTGGTATATAAACAAGGTCATATTTTGACTCTTATGGACTTTTTAAATTTTCTTCTGCTTGAACTTGAATTTATATGTGAGCAATTGATGGTTTGTTCCAAAGTCATCTTCTGGCCTAGTTTTTACTGAAAATTTTGAGCTCCTCCATTGCCTCTTTACACAGATGAAGTCAATGTGATTTCTGTATATTCCATCTGGTAAGGTCCACATACACAGCCACTGCTTATGTTGTTGAAAAAATGCTTCTTATAGTGAATAAGTCATTGGTCTTGCAAAATTCTATCATGTGATCTCTGGTGTGTTTTCTATCAATAAGGCCATATTTTCCAACTAATGATGCTTCTTCATTTCCAACTTTTGCATTCCAATCAACTGCAGTTATCAATACATCCTGATTGCATATTTGGTCCATTTCAGACCGCAGAAATTGGTAAAAATCTTCAATTTCTTCATGTTTGGCATTAGTGTTGATGTTTAAATTTGAATAATAGTATTAACTGGTCTTCCTTGTAGGTGTACAAACATTAGTCTATCATTGACAGTGTTGTACTTCAGGATAGATATTGAAATATTATTTTTGGCAATGAATGTGACATCATTCTTCTTCATTTTGTCATTCCTGGCATATTAGAGCATAGTATATGATTCCAAATGGCCAATACCTGTCCATTTCAGCTCATTAATGCCTAGGATATTGATCTTTATGCATTCCATTTCATCCTTGCCAACTATCAATTTTCTTAGATTCATACTTTGTGAATTCCACATTTCAATTATTAATGAATGTTTGCAGCTGTTTATTTTCATTGCTAGTCATGCCTCTTCAGGAAATGAAGATCCTGAAAGCTTTACTCCATGCACGTCATTAATGTCCACTCTACTTTTAGGAGGCAGCTCTTTCCCAGTCATATTTTCAGTGCCTTCCAACCTGAGGCACTATATCAGACAATGTTTCACTCCTACCTGTAAAGTTTTCTAGTAATATATCAGAGAGTGTTTCACCACTGTTCATCGAGTTTTCATTGACCAATATTTTCAGAAATGGATGATCCTGTTCTTCCCAGTTTCTCACAGTTTAGAATTTCCACTTAAACCTGTGCACCATGAGTGACCTCACTGCTAAATGAAATACCAGTGGCTTCCAGCTTCATAGCCACACACAAGCCATCACAAGGGGACAAAATGACAGACAAATGGTGGAGAAAAATGATTAGTATGTTTTTAATCTTTAACATTTGGAATTGGAATGGATTTAATAAGGAGAGTAAAGAATATACAGGAAAAATAGGTGTTAATAAATTGCTTTCTTTCTAGAAATAAACATTAAACAAAGCTGATCCAAGATAGTGGACTAGACAGATATACCATCCTACATCCATACCCCCTATAACAAAGACTCATGAAAATAAGAGAAATGACTATATATGGCAATACTTGATCCCAGAGCTTCAAAGGAAAGGTCAAAGAAGTAAATCAAATATTGACAAAAGGAAGAGACCATAAAAAAACAGTGAACCAGAAGCTGTGAACTGTCAGCTGGCATGGCATAGCCATTTTTAATTATTGCAAATAATGTTCTGATATGAACAAGAACCAGATAATCAGTTCTACTTACTCAGTACTGTAGCAGCACCCACATAGACTACTAGGGAACCTGAGAAGTATGAACTCCTCCCTTACCTTTTACAACTTGTTAGTGTCCAGATATGTGGTCCTTCCCCACCCTCACCCATCCAGCAACAGGTCCCCCACTGCCAGTGCTGTGCTAATTTTGTTTTCTTCTCTTGTTTCCTTTATCTTTCTGTTTAGTTCTTCCATCTTTCCCACACACATTTTCTTTTCTTTTCTTCTTTTCTTTCCTCTTTCCTTGACTCCCCCTTTTTTTTGTTATCAAAGAGCCTCCCCCACTGCCTACATAGCTAGAAGTGTCCATACCTGCTCCTTCCTAATCAGAAGTGTGTGCTCCGGTGGAGCAAGCTCTGCATTCCTATACAGCCAAGATAAGTGGCTGGAATTTCTCCAGAACTGTACTCCTTTCTTTCTTTCTTTTTTTCCTTTTTCTTCTTAATTGTTTCCTCTTCTGTCCTTGTATTCTTCTTCTTTCTTTTCTTTTAATCTTCCTCTTCATCCAATTTTGTTGTTGTTGTTGTTATTCTTTTTGACTCGGGCTTGCCTGCCCACTCCTTAGTGGTGAGCACTGCTTACCATGAATGTCAGTGTACACTTCTCAGGAGGGACATCTGCATTTCTGTTGCAGCAGTATTTGGTGGATAATACTTGTAACATTTTTTTTTTTTTTGCTCTCTCTCTCTTTCTTTTTCCTTTTTCTTCTCATTCTGAGTTCTTCCTTCTTCCCCTACTTTTTCCTTCTTTTATGAGTTTTGTGTCTCTTATTCTTCTTTTTCATTTTTTTTTTAATCTGGCTGAGCAAATTCCTTGTCCCCACCCGCTTCTGAATTCAGTAGCATCACCTCTGAATCTATATTTGGTGGTGTGCACTCTCATGAGGGATCTAGTGCCACATTTACACCACAGCTATGTATGATGGCTAGCACTTACATCACTAGTGTACAACATTTTTTTTTTTCCTTTTCTTTTTTTTTCCTTTCCTCATTTCTCCTTTCATTTTTTCTTAGGTCTCCCTTCTTCCTTCTCCTTGTCTTTTTCTTTTCCTTTTTTTTTTTTTTTTAAATTTTATTTCCTGTCTCATGGCCCTTTTATTTTTCTTTCTATATTTCCCTGGTAATTGGGAACCAGTGACCTTACTCAGCCATACTAATCATATCTGGTTCTCCACCAACTGGGCAAGTGCCAACCCCTCCTCCAGCACCATTGGATCAACAATAGACAGTAGCCAGCCTCTGTTCAACCTGTCCTCAGCTGCTGTGCATGATCAGTGATCAGAGATTCATTCTGACACTCCTACCTTCCACCAGATTCACTGGCAGAAAGGTGGTTAGTGCCTCATTGTTGTCAAAAAGGTGACCAGAGTAATATGCTTGTCCTGTTGTCCATATATATTAAAAAAGAACAACAACAACAACAACAACAACAAAAACAGGATGAAGCAACCAAAATACAATTTAAAAAATCAATATAATAATTGTACAATGACTCAGAGAAAACAGACAACTTCAAATCATGTAAAAACAAGGGATAAGATGGTTCAAGCAAGTGAACAAAATACAGAGTCCAAAAGTCTTCTACAGGAAACAAAACAATTAGAAATACCTAACAAAGAATTCAAAATAATTATATTTATGTGCATTTAACAGATTGAGAAAAATTTTGAGTAAACTAGAGACAAAATCAAGGAAAATGTAGACAAAACTCTTGAAGATTGAAATAAACAAGTAAGTAAAATAAGAACAGACTGACAAAATAAATGGAAGATTAGAAACCATAAAAAACAGTAAATAGAAATGCAGAAGAGTTAATACTAAAATTTCAGAAATAAGTGACATATTGAAAGGACAAAGTAGAATTGAATTGATTCAATAATGATTTGGAGAAATTAAAGACAACTCTCTCAATGCACAACTGTTAGAAGAGCAATCAGGAAAAAAAAGGAAGAAAAAAATGAAGAAAGTTTAAGAATGATGTTAGACACCAGCAAGAGCAATACACATGTGATCAGAATCCCAGAACAGAAAGAGAAAATAAAACAGCACTGAGAAAATTGCCAAAGATTTGTGAGAAGAAAACTTCTCTAATATCATAAAAGATGAGAAGATGTGAATTCAAGAAGCTCCTCAAACCCCAAAAAGATTAGACCACAAAAGAAAATCATTTAGACATATCATAATCAAACTTTACAAAACCAGAGACAAAAAAAAAAATCTTGAAAAGTACATCAGAAAAAATGAAAAATGACCTACAAAAGGAATCAATACAATTAAGCTCTGATTTATCAGCAGAAACCAGGTAGGCAATAAGATGACATATATAAAACACTGAAAT
>NW_006921712.1:7717963-7722832 GCF_000298275.1 Orycteropus afer afer
CAAGCCAGATGCCAGCAGGCTGCTGTCAGAGCGCCTGACAATGGTGTGGAAATGAGAATGGTTTGGAACAGTTAAGGGAGACAAACTTGTCTGTCATTTTGTCCTACAGTGGTGGATTGCATGTTGCTGTGAAGTTGGAGGCAATGGCACTAGTGTTTCAAATGCCAGCAGGGTTACCAATGGTGCAGGCTTCAGTAGAGCTTCCACATTAAGACAGACTCAGAAAAAGGAAGAAGACTCCGCTTCTCAAAAAACTGCGAGTGAAAACCTTATGAATAGCAGTGAAACACTGTCTGATATGTTACTAGAAAACTATGAATAGCCCTGAAACATTGTACAATATAATGCCTGAAGATGAGCTCTTCAGGCTAGAAGGAAGTTCTACTTCTTCACAGTAGAACAAAAGTCAATCCAAACTCAAGGCCATCAAATCTATTTGAGTCATAGCAACCCCTCCTTGGGTTTCTGAGGAGGTATCTCTATGGAAGAGATTGCCCAGTCTTCCTCTGAGGAGTAGCTAGTGGGTTTGAACCACCAGACTTCTGGTTAGCAGTCAAATGCCTTAGGCACTATGCCACTAGAGCTCTCCTTCTCAGAGTAGAGCAGATCTTAATGATGTAGATAGGATAAAGCTTTCAGGACCCCCAATTGTATATGTGGCATGCCTCAAGATGAGAAAAAATATCTACAAGCATCCATTATAATTGGAGCATGGAATGTGTAATGTATGAATGTAGGATAATTGGAAGTTGGCAAAAAATAAAATAGAACCCATAAAGATTGATATCCTAGACACTAGTGAGCTGAAATGGATGGGATTTGGCCATTTTGAATCAGGCAACCATATGATCTACTATGCTGGGAATGACAAATTGAAAAGGAATGGTGTGCCATTTATTGTCACAAAGAATGTTTCAAGATCCATCCTGAAGTACAATGCTGTCAGTGATAGAATAAAATCCATACACCCAGAAGGAACACCGGTTATTACTACTATTATTCAAATTTATGCACCAATCACCAAAGCCAAAATGAGGAAATTGAAGATTTTTACCAGCTTCTGCAGTCTGAAATTGACCAATCATGCAATCAACACATGTTGATTATCACTGGTGATTGGATTGCAAAAGTTGGAAACAAAGAAGAATCACCAGTAGTTGGAAAATATGGCCTTGGTGACAGAAATAACTTTGGAGATCACATGATAGAATTTTATAAGACCAACGATTTATTCTTTGGAAATACTTTTTGTCAATAACATAAATGGTGGCTATATACGTGGACTTCACCAGATGAAGTACACAGGAATCAGATTGACTACATCTGTGGAAAAAGGTGATGAAGAAGTTTAATATCTTCAGCCAAAACAAGGCCAGGAGCTGACTGAGAAACAGACTATCAACTACTCATATGAAAGTTCAAGTTGAAGCTGAAGACAATTAAAACAAGTCCACAAGAACCAAAATATGACCTTGATTATATTCCTCCTGAATTCAGAGACCATTTAAATAATAGATTTGATTAATTGAAGACCAATGACCAAAAACTGGAGGAACTGTGTGACATCAAGAACATGATACATAAGAAAGCAAAAGGTCATTAAAAAGATGAGAAGAAAAGACCAAAATGGATGCCAGAAGAGACTCTGAAACTTGCCTTTGAACGGAGAGTAGCTAAAGCAAATGGAAGAAATGACAAGATAAAAGAGCTGAACAGAAGATTTCAAAGAACAGCTTGAGAAGGCAGTCAATTATTATAATGAAATGTGCAAAGACCTGGAGTTAGAAAACCAAAAGGTAAGAAGATACTCAGCATTTCTCAAGCCAAAAGAACTGAGGAAAAAAATTAAGCCTCAAAATGCAATTTTGAGATTCCATGGGCAATATGTTGAATGATGCAGGAAACATCAAAAGAAGATGGATTGAATACACAGACTCACTACACACACACACACACACACACACACAAAATTGGTACATGATCATCTATTTCAGGAGGTATCATATGATCAGGAACCAATGGTATTGAAAAAAGATGTTGAAGCTCCAGGGAAGGAATTGGCAAAAAACAAGGCTCTAGGAATTGACAGAATGCTCACTGAGGTGTTTCAACAAATGGATACGATACTGGAGGCACTCACTTGGCAATGCCAAGAGATTTGGAAGACAAATACCTGGCCAACTGACTGGAAGAGATCCATATTTGTACCCATTCCAAAGAAATGTGATCCCACAGAATGTGGAAATTATCAAACAATATCATTGATATCACACTCAAGTAAAATCTTACTGAAGATCATTCAGAAATGGCTGCAGCAATATATTGTCAGAGAACTTGTAGAAACACAACCTGGATTCTGAAGATGATGTGGAGTGAGGGGTATTATAGCAAAAGTCAGATGGATCTTGGCCCAAAGCAAAGAATAGCAGAAAATTGTTTATTTGTGTTTTATTGACTATGCAAAGGCATTTGAGTGTGTGGATCATAACAAATTGTAGATAGCATTGAGAAGAACACTTAATTGTATTCATGAGTAATCTGTACATAGACCAAAAGGCTGTCATTAGAACAGAACAAGGGCATACTGCACGGTTTAAAATCAGGAAGAGTGTGGCAGGGTTGAATCCTTTCACCATACTTATTCAATCTGTATGCTGAGCAAATAATCTGAGAAGAAAATTGTGGCATCAGGATTGGAGAAAGGCTCATTAACAACCTGAGAAACAGAGACAACACAACTTTGCTTGCTGAAAGTGAGGATGAATTGAAGCACTTACTGATGAAGATTGAAGAGTACAGTTTACAGTATGAATTACATTTCAATATAAAGAGAACAAAAACCATCACAACTGGACCAATAAGCAGCACGATAGATGGAGAAAAGATTGACATTGTCAAAGACTTCATATTGCTTGGTTTCACAATCAGTGCCAAAGGAAACATCAGTCAAGATATCAAAAAATACATTGCATTGGGCAAATCTGCTGCAAAAGACTTCTCTCAAGTGCTGAGGAGCAAAGGTATCTCCTTGAAGACTAAGGTGTGCCTAACCCAAGCCATGGTACTTTCAATCATCTCATATGCATATGAGAGCTGGATGATGAATAAGGAAGACTGAGGAAGAGTTGATGCTTTTGATTGTGTGTGTGTGTGTGTGTGTGCTGTTGGTGAAGAATGCTGAAAGTACAGTGGACCGTTAAAAGAACCAACAAATCTATCCTGGATGAAGTACAGCCAGAATGCACCTTAGAAGCAGGAATGGCCAGATTGCATCTTACCTTCTTTGGTCATGTTATCCTAAGGGACCATTCTCTAGACAAGGATGTCATGCTTGGTAAAATGGTTGATCAATGAAAAAAGGGAAGGCCCTCAACAAGACACATTGGCACGGTGGCTGCAGCGATGGGCTCAGGTATAGTAGGAATCATGAGGCTGGCACAGGACCAAGCAGTGTTTCCTTCTGTTGTACATAAGGTAGCTATGAGTTGGAGATGACTCAATGACACATAAAAACAATAACAACAGATAAACAGAAATTAAGGAACTTGGCAAAAAAGAGACCTTACATGAAATGTTAAAGGGAGCCCTTCAAATAGAGAAACAACAACAGCAAACAACAACCACATATACATGACAACATCATCTTGAAATCAACCCACATATAAGTATAAAAAATAAAATAAACTTACAGAACTTCCATATGGAGAAAAATTCAAGATGATGTTACAATAGAATGGACTACTTTAAACTTGGGAAGATAATAATAAATTACAGGGTAACCTCAAAAAAATTAATAAAACTTCTCAGCAATATACAAAAGAAGAATATTATAAAGTCATGGAAAGCATTAAAAGAATAACAATGAAGGAAATGATAAGCAAACCCATGAACAACATGAATTAAGCACTGAATGATTTATTGAACAAAGAAACCATCAACAACATAAAAGATAATACAACACAATGGCAGCAGTAATTCATATTGATAATTATACTGAATGTAAGTGGATTAAATGCACCAGTCAAGAGGCAGACAGTAGCAGCTTGGCTAAGAAAACATGACACTTCAATATACTGTATATAAGAGACACACTTTAGATACAAAGACAAAAATAAGTTAAAAATCAAAGGATGGAAAAATATATTAACAAATGGCAACAAAGAAATTGCAGGTAGGAGAATATTAATTTCTGATAAAATATACTTTAAGGTAAAAAAGAGAAAAATAGACAAGGAAGGACATTATCTAAAGATTAAAGGGAAAATCAAAAAACAGGACATAACTATAATAAATGTCCATGCACCCAATGAAAGAGCCCCAAAATATGTAAGTCAAACTTTAACAGAATTGAAAGGAGAAATAGAAAACTTCACAATAATCACAGGAGATTTTTAATACACCACTTTCAATGAAGGACACAACACCTACAAAGAAAGTGAAAATATGAAAAACTCTATAAACCAAACAGACTTCATAGAGATAAACAGAATGCTCTACCCAACAACAGCACAATATACATTCTTTTCCAGTGCACACAGAACATTCTCCAGAATAAATCATATATTAGGCCACAGACAAGCCTCAATAAATAAAAAACATCATAATACTACAATGGATCTTCTCAGATTACAATACACTAAAATTATGAATCAAAAACAGGAAGACCAAAGGGAAAAAAAAAATCAGAAACATGGAAACGAAATAGTGTCCTGCTTAAACACTACTAGGTTTTAGAGGAAATAAAAATTCCTTGAATTAAAAAGAATGAAAAGCAGGAGGCGGGGCAAGATGGCGGACTAGGCAGAAGGATTGCACAGACCCTCTTCAACAAAGAAAAGGGAAACCAATTAACACAGACACAGAAGATAA
>NW_006921712.1:7726737-7742100 GCF_000298275.1 Orycteropus afer afer
CCAACAGGAAACAGAAGAAAGGAAATAATAACGGTTTGAGCAAAAATAATTGAAAGAAAAACAGAACAACAATAGAAACAATCAACAAGAACTAGAAATAGATTCTTTGAAAGGATTAATAAAAATTGACAAATCACTGGCAAATTTAGCAAAGGAAAAGGTGAAGATGCAGATAACACAAATAAATGAAATAAGCAATCTCACAACAGAACCTACTGAAATAAAAAGAGTAATCACAGAATACTATGTATGAAATACTGATACTGCCTTGGAAACCCAAGGAGGGGTCGCTATGAGTCGGGGCCGACTCGACGGCACATAACAACAACAACAACAACATGTATGAAGAACTTTAATAAATTTTAAAATCTAAAGAGATGGAAAATTTTCTAGAAATATATTACCTACACAAACTAACACAATCTGAGGTAGAAAACTAGAACAGACCCATCACAAAAGAAGAAATTGACTAAGCTATTTTAAAAAGAAAAACTATCATCAAAATAAAGTCCTGCCCCAGACAGCTTCACCAGTAAATTCTACCAAATATTCAAAGAAAATTTGGCATGAATTTTACTCAAACTATTCCATAACAAAGAAAAATATGTAATATTCACAAACTCATTCTATGAAGCAAGTGTAACCCTGATACCAAACCCAGGCAAAGATATTGTTCTATATAGATTGATAGATAGATAGATAGAACAATATCACTCATGAGTTTTGCAAATATTCTTAGCAAAATACTAGCCAATGAAGTGCAACAACATATCAAAAAATAATGCATCATGTCCAAAGGAATTCATAGTAGTTGTACAATGGTGGTTCAACATTAGAAAAACAGTAAATGTGATACACCATGTAAATAAAACAAAGGAAAAGAGCCATATGATCATATCAATCAATTGACGAAGAAAAGGCATCTGACAAAAATCCAACACCGATTTTTGAAAACACACTTAGCAAAATAAGAATTAAAGGGAAATTTCTTGAGATAATTAATGGCATATACAAAAACCTATGGCCAACATTATTCCTAATGAGAGAGACTAAACACAAACACATTCCCTTTACAAATGAGTAGTAGAAAAGGATGCCCTTTATCACCATTCCTATTCAGTATTGCATAGGAAGTCCTAGGTAGAGCAATAAGGTAAGAAAGGGAAATAAATGGCATCTAAATTGTCAAAGAAGAAGTAAAACTACTTCTGTTTGCAGATGGTATTATCCTATACATAGGAAATCTTAGATATTCCTCAAGAAAACTCCTGGAACTAATAAGAAGATTCAGCAAAGTAACAGGATACAAGATCAATATACAAAAATCAGTAGTACTCTTCTACACTTAAAAAGACTACTCTAAAAAGGAAATAAGGAAGGTAGCACCATTTACAATAGTCACCCAAAAGATGTGATACTTAGGAATAAATATATCCACAGACACAAAACAACCTATACAAAGAAAAGTACAAAACATTACAGCAAGAAACCAAAAGAGACCTACACAAATGGAAGAATATAGCATGCTTCTGATAGGAACACTGTAAAAATGACAATATTACCCAAGAAATCTACTATTATAATATAATATAAATTCAGATTCCATCATCATTATTTAAAGAGATGGAAAAACTATTCACGAACCATATATGGATGGAAAGGAAAGAGACTGTGGATAAGCAAAGAAGAAGAAAGTAGGAAGCCCCACACACCCTAATTTCAAAACTTATTATACAGCCAGAGTAGCCAAAACAACCTGGATTTTGATACAACAACATATACATAGACAAATGGAACAGAATTAAGAACCCAGAAATGAAACCATCCAACTATGGTCAGCCAATTCTTGAAAAAGGGCCCAAACCCATTAAATGGGGAAGATATGTCTCTTTAACAAATTGTGCTGATAAAATGGGATATTTATTTGCAGAAAAATGAAAGAATATCCATATCTCTCACCATGTACAAAAACTATCAGAAGATGGATCAAAGAACTTAATGTAAAGCCTAAAACCATAAAGATCATAAAAGAAAAAATAGTGGCAAAATTAGGGGCCCTAATACATGGCATAGGGGAACTCTAGTAGCATAGTGCCTAAGGTACTTGACTGCTAACCAGAAGGCTGGAAGTTCAAACTCACCAGCCACTCCTTGGAACGAAGATTAGACAATCTACTTCCGTAGTGATACCGCTTCAGAAACCCAAGGAGCAGGTGCTATGAGTCTGGTCCAACTCCATGGCACATACCAACAACAATACATGTCATAACACTATCAAACATTAGTAAAACTCAGCAAACAGGAGAAGACAAACCAGATGACTGGGACCTAAAAATATGCACTTGGAGAGAGTTCATCAAAAGAGTAAGAAGAAAACCTACAGCCTCAGGAGAAAAAAAAAGGCAATGGCATATCATACAATGGACTAATTTCTAAAATTTATAGAAAACTTCAATACCTCAACAACAAAAAGGTAAACAATCCAATTAAAAAAAAATGGATAGAGGATATGAAGAGAAGACATTCAGAGAACTAACACAACACATTAATCAATGCTCACAATCATTAGCTCTTGTTGATAAGTGCCATGGAGTCTGCTCTGACTCATAGCGACCCAATGTACAAACAGAACAAAACAATGCCCAGTCCTGCACCATCCTCACAATCTTAACTATGCTTGAGCCCATCATTGCAACCACTGTGCCAATCCATCTCATTGAGTGTCTTCCTCTTTTTCTGCTGACTCTCTACTTTACCAAACGTGATACATTTCTCCAGGGAATGGTTCCTTCTGACAACATGACCAAAGTAGGTGAGATGAAGTCAGGCCATTCTTACTTCTAAGGAGCATTCTGACTCTACTTCTTCCAAGACACATTTTTTTCGTTCTTCTGGCACTCTAAGATATTTTCAGTATTCTTTGCCAACAAAATTCAAATCAATTCTCATTTGGTCTTCCTTGTTTACTGTCTAGCTTTCCCACGTGTATGAGGTGAATGAAAATACTAAGGCCTGTGTAGGCGCACCTTAGTCTTCAGAGACTTCTTTGATCTTCAGCACCTTAACAAGGTCTTCTGCAGCAGATTTGCCCAAAGCAATATGTTGGCTGATTTCTTCACTGCTGTCTCCATTGGTGTTGATTGTGGAACCAAGTACTATGAAATCTTTGACAATGTCAATATTTTCTCCACTTATCGTGATGTTGCTTATTGGTTATGAGGATTTTCATTTTCTTTATCTTCAGGTATAATCTATATTGAAGACTGTAGTCTTTGATCTTCATCAGTAAGTTCTTCAACTCCTCTTCACTTTCACCAAGCAAGTTTATGCCATCTGCATATTACCAAACCAAGAACCATACTCACAGCTGTTGAGTCAGATCCGACTCATAGCAACCCCTCCTTGGGTTTCCAAGGTGGTATCATGACAGAAGTGATACCAACCTTCCTTCCAAGGAGTAGCTGATGGGTTTGAACCTCCAGCCTTCTGGTTAGCTGTCAAATGCCTTAGGCACTATGCCAGCAGAGCTCCTCATCTGCATATTGCAGGTTATTAATGATTCTTCCTCTAATCCTGATGCCACATTCTTCTTCATATTGTCCGTTGTTGTTGTTGTTGTTATGTGCTGTTGAGTCGGCCCCGACTCATAGCGACCCCTCCTTGGGTTTCCGAGGTAGTATCACTACGGAAGTAGTATTGCCCAACCTTCCTCATATTGTCCAGCTTCTTGTATTATTTGCTCAGCATACCGATTTAATAAATATGGTGAAAAGGTACCACCCTGCCACACACCTCTCTTGATTTTAAACCAAGCAGTATCTCCTTGTACTGTTCAAATGACAGCTTATTGGTCTATGTACACATTTCTCTTGAGCACAATTAAGTATTCTGGAATTGCCACTCTTCATAATGTTATCCAGAATTTATTATGATCCATGTAGTCAAATGCCTTTGCATAATCAATAAAACACAATGAGATCTCTCATTTCATGTTCTCTTCTGAATACAACTTGAATTTCTGGAAGTTCTCTGTCAATATAGTTCTTTAACTATTTTTGAATTAGTAGAATTTTACTTGCATGTGATATTAAGGATATTGTTTGATAATTTCCAAATTCTGTTGGATCACCTTTCTTTGGAATGGTCACAAATATCCACATACTCAAATGCTTTTGCATAGTCAATAAAACACAGGTAAACATCTTGGTATTCTTTGTTTTCAGCTATGATCCATCTAACATTAGCAATGATATCTTTCTTTTCATGTCTACTTCTGAATCATGCATGAATTTCAGGATGTTTCCTGTCAATATGCTTTTGCAAACGTGTGTAATATTAATATTATTCAATAATTTCCACATTCTCTTGGATCACCTGTCTTTGGAACGCACACACATATTGATTTCCTCCAGTCAGTTGACCAGGTATCAGCCATTAGAGAGATGTTAATCAAATAAAAATAAAAAAAAAAAATGATCCCCTGTATTAATAGTAAAGTTCATAAGAACAGAAAACAACAAATGCTGGAGAAGGTGTGGAGATACTGGGACTTTCATACACAACTGGTAGAACTGCAAAATTGTACAACTACTGTGGAAAGTGGTATGGTGCTTCCTTATAAAGCTGGAAATAGAAATACCATCCCAGTACTAGGTGTATATCCTAGAGAATTAAGAGCCACAACAAGGATAGACATATTCACATCCATTGTGTGTCACCTTGGCTAGGCCATGATTCTACGTGATTTAGCAGTTACGATGTGGTCAACCTCTAAGGTGAAATCCAATATAATGTTATAACCTCTATGTTGAGATATACTATGAGAAGCCAATCAGTTGAAAAGAAGATTACTCTGGGGTGAGGCCTGCTTCCAGTCTGTGTGGAAAGCTCTAGCAAAGCTCTCTGTTTTTTTGCTCAATCTCGATCCTGTATCTGGCTTGTTACCCTCTGACTTCTGGGCTTGAGTCAGTGGCCTGTTCCATTGCCTGCTGATCTTGGGACTGTTGCTGTTGCAGGCAATGAGTCAACAGCCTGTCATCTTACTGGATGATCTTGGATTTGTCAGCCCCTAAACCAGCAGTCGGGAGCTCTGGTAGCATAGTGGCTAAGGCACTTGATTGCTAACCAGACTGGTGGTTCAAACCCACCAGCCACTCCCCGGAAGGAAGGTTGGGCAATCCTACTTCCATAGTGATACTGCCTTGGAAACCCAAGGAGGGGTCGCTATGAGTCAGGGCTGACTCGACGGCACATAACAACAACAACAACAACAAACAAGCAGTCTGCTGTATTGCTTGCCAATCTTGGGTTCTTCAGCCCCTGCAGTTATGTGAGTCAGGAAAGGCCTCTAGCTTGATGTCTGACTTACAGACTTGGGATGTACTGGCCTCTACAACTGCATGAGCCATTTCCTTAAGATAAATTTATCTATGTCTTCATGTATAACTACAATAATAACAACAAGAAGAAATTCATGTTCATTGTAGCACTATTCACAATAGCAAAAAGATGGAAACAACCTAAGTTCCCATCAAGGAATGAAAAGATAAGCATACACACAATGAAATACTACATAATGTTAAAGAATAATGATGAATTGCAAAACATCTCATAAATGGATGAATCTAGAGGATATTATGCTAAATGAAGTTGCAAAAAGATAAATATTGTATAAGACCAATAGTATAAAAAGTCAAGAAAAGGCTGACAAACAGAAAGATTCATTCTTTCTTTGAAGGTTACCAGTGGTAGGAGTGTAAGGTTGGGTACATCATTAACTAGAGAGTAGAAATATATTGACTTGGATCAACAGAAAGACAATGTACAATAGGGGGAAGTCAGCATAAAATGATCAAGGCAGAGGAAGCATGGAACATAAGAGCTAAAGGTAACAAGGTAAATGCTATTACATAAACAAATCTGAAATAATAGTAATAACAATAATCTATGAATGGATACATAGATAGACAGTATAAACTGTGGTGGGAAGGCAGATGGGACTATATCCATAAATGTATATATAACTTTGACAAAGAATATCTCTTCCTTTGTATTTATGTGTGCTGCACATATATCCATGAACATAGTAGAGTATACAGGGGGCAAAGCTATAAAAAATTCTTATACAGGGAATGAGTTGCTGAGCATGGGGGCTCTGCACCATAGTCTTGGAGTTCACTAAGGTCAATTGGCATAACACAGTCTACAAAGACAATGTTCTACATCCTAATTTGGTGAGTAGCCATGGGAGTCTTAAAAGCTTGTGAACGGCCACTTTAGATGCAACTATTGATCTCTTTGTGTCCAGAACAAAGAAGAGTGAAGAAAATCAAAGGTTCAAGGAAATGATTAGTCCAAAGGACTAATGGGCCATGTGAAGTCCAGCATTCATGACCCTGAGACTAGAAGAACTAGATGGCACCTGATTACCAGCCAGGAGCTTAATAACTGAGCTATCAAAGCTCATTGTGACATAAGCAATGTTGTTGTTACTAGGTTCCAACAAGTCAGTTCCAACTCTTACCAACCCTATGTACAAGCGAACTAAACACTATCTGGTCCTGCAACATCCTCACAATCATTGCCATGCTTCAGCCCATGTTACAGCAACTATCTTAATCCATCTCCTACAGAGTCTTCCTCTTTTTCACTGGCCCTCTACTCTACCAAGCACGATGTCCTTCTCCAGGGACTGGTTCCTTCTGATAACATGTCCAAAGTATGTGCAAAGAAGTCTTGCCATCCTCCTTTCTAAAGAGCATTCTGGCTATACTTCATCCAATACAGATTTGGTCATTCTTCTAGCAGTCCATGGTATATCCAATAATCTTCACAAACACCATAATAAAAATGCATTAATTCTAATAAGATAGTCCTTATTCATTGTTCAGCTTTTGCATGCAGATGAGGTGATTGAAAGTACCATGGCTTCGGTCAGGCACACTTCAGTCTTCTAGATAGTATCTTTGTTTTTCAACAAAGAGTTCTTTTGCAGCAGATTTCTCAAATTTAATTTCTCATTTACTTCTTGCCTGTTGCTTCCATAGGCATTGATTGTGAATCGAGTAAAATGAAATCCTTGACAACTTTAATGTTTTCTCTAGTTATCATGATACTGTTTATTGGTCCAGTTGGAAGGATTTTGTTTTCTTTATGTTGAGCTATAATCCATATTGAAGCCTGAAGTCTTTGATCTTCATCAGGAAGTGCTTCAAGTACTTTTCACTTTCAGCAAACAAAATTGTGTCATCTGCATGTGGTAGGTTGTTAGTGAGTCTTCATCCAAACCTGATGCTGCATTCTTCTTCATATAGTCCAACTTCTTGTATTATTTGCTCAGCATACAAATTGAATAAGTGTGATGAAAGCATGCAGCCCTGAAATACACCTTTCCTGATTTTAAACCATGTGCTATCCACTTGTTCTGTTTGAATGACTGCCTCTTGGTCTATTTACAAGTTCCACTTGAGCACAATTAAGTTTTCTAGAATACTCATTCTTGCAGTTGTTATCCATAATTTGTTATAATCTACACAGTCAAATGTCTTTGCAAAGTAAAGAAAACACCAGTAACATTTTTTTCTGGTATTCTCTACTTTCAGTCAAGATCCATCTGATAATATCCCTCACTCTCTTCTGAGTTCAACTTGGACTTTGGAGAATTCCCTGCCACTTCATTGCTGCAACCATTTTTTTTAAATTATTTTCACCAAATTTTATTTGCATATGAAATTAATGATATTGTTCAATAAATTTCCCATTCCATTGGATCACCTTTCTTTGGAATGGAGACAAATATAGATCTTTTTCAGTCATTTCTGCAGGTAGCTCTCTTCCATGTCTCTTAGCATAGACACATGAGTGCTTCCATTGTTGTATTCTTTTGTTGAAACATCTCAATTGATGTTTCATCAATTCTTGGAGGCTGGTTTTCACTAACGCTTGTAGTGGGTCATGGTTTTCTTCCTTCAATACCATTAGTTCTTGATCATTTTCTACTTTCTGAAATGTTTGAACATTCACCAATTCTTTTTGGTACAGTGACTCTGTATTTCTTCCACCTACTTCTGGTACTTCCTGCATTGTTCAATATTTTGCCTACATTGTTAGATGTATCAAATCAGTTCTGACTCACAGAAACTCTATGAGTCAAGAGAATGAAACACTGCTTAATGCTGCACCATCCTGACAAACTTTGCTGTCCTTGAACTCATCATTATAGCCATGGTGTCAATCCCACTCATTCTTACCACAGAAGAATGACAGAATCCTTCAATATTGTCCAGAGAATCCCTCACTATTGCTACTCGGATATTTTTTTCTTCAGTTATTTCAACCTGAGAGATATCATGTGTGCTCTTCCCTTTTGGTTTTTCAACTCCAGGTCTAATACTTTATTTTGTCTTTTTGAGCTGTCCTTTGAAATCTTCTGTTCGGTTCTTATACTTCATCATTTCTTCTGTTTGCTTTGATTAATCTATGTTCAAGAATAAGTTTCAGAGTCTCTTCTGATGTCATTTTTATCTTTCTTTCTTGCCTTTTTACTAACTTTTATTCTTTCTTCATATAATGATGTCATTGATGTAATCTTTCAACTCATTTGGTCTTCGGTTATTAGTGTTCAATATACCAAGTTTATTCTTGATATAGTCTCTAAGTTAAGGTGGGATACACTCAAGATTGTACTTGGGCCCTTGTGAACTTGTTTAATTCTCTTCAGCTTCAACTTGCATAAGAATAATTCATGATCTATTCCATAGTAGGCCCTTGCTCTTCTTCTGACTGATGTTATTGAACTTTTCCATCATCTCTTTCCACATATGTGCTTGCTTTGATTCCTCTGTATTCTATACAGCAAGATTCGTAAGTACAGTGGCAATTTCTACCGTAGGAAAAAAAGTATTTGCAATCAGTAAGTTCTTGGTCTCGCAAAATTCTATTATGTGATCTCTGGCATAGTTTCTATCACCCTGGCCATGTTTTCCAATTACTGATCCTTCTTCTTTGTTTCCAACTTTTGCATTAAAATCATCAGTAATTGTCAATGCACCTTGATTGAATATTTGATCAATTTCAGACTGCATAAGGTGGTAAAATTCTTCTATTTCTTCATGTTTGGCCTTAGAGGTCTCTGTGTTAATTTCAATAATAGTTCTATTAACTGGTCTTCCTTGTAAGTGTTTGGATATTATCCTATCAGTGATAGTGCTGTAGTTCTGGATAGATCTTTAAATGTTCTTTTTCACAATGAATGTGAATTTCAATTTGTTAATCCTGACATAGTAGGGTACATTATTATACAATTCAAAATGACCATTGCCAATCCATTTCAGTTCACTAGGATATCAATCTTCAAGTGTTCCCTTTCATTTTTGATAATTCCCAATTTTTTCTTGATTCATACATTGTACTTTCAACATTTCAGTTATTAATTCATGTTCATAGCTGTTTCTTCTCATTTTAAGTCATGCCACATCAAACAATGAAAATAATGAAAGCTTTACTTCATCCCCATCAATGTCAACTCTATTTTGAGGAGGCAGTTCTTTTCTAGTTGTATTTTGAGTGCCTTCTAACCTGAGAAGCTCATCTTCTAGCACTTTCTTAGATAATGTCTTAATGCTATTCATAAGATTTTCACTGACTAGATTTTATTTTTTTAAGAAGAAGACTGACAGGTCATTTTTTCTAGTCTGTCTAAGTCTGGAATCTCTGTTGAAACCTGTGCACCATAGAGGATCTTGATGGTATTTGAAATATCAGAGGCATAGCTTTCACCATTATAGCAACATGCAAGCCAGTACAGTATGACAAACTGACAGATGGGTGATGAAAATAAATCTTAACTCCCCATTACCTTGTAACTGCATGCATGTTTAAAGGAAGCCTCCTGTTATCTTACTTTTTCTGTTCCATAAAAGCCCCAAGGAAGAAAACAGAACATGTGTAAGGATATATTTGGGTCTAGATACTGTTGGAACAAAGTTAGTTGAATTGCACAAGGAACTGTCCTCCAAAGCTACAGCTTAAATTTATGGTGAGTCTAAGAAAATACAGTGGAGTCAAAGAGGCATTTGATATAGTCCATCCCTTGCATCACTCACACTTGCTATTTTCCATATATTAAGTTCAAACTATTACTGAGTCTTTAAGGTGGTGGTCAGCTACTATCTGTTAAAAAGATGTAATACAAGAAACTTGTTGCTATGTGTTTTGATTCCCAGTGCTACTACTATTTCCAAAGTTGAAGCATTTGTCATATTGCTCTTTTACCACCCTTTCTAGAATTTTCATATCTGAGCTAACAATTCAGTTTGTCTCAATTGCTTACAAGCCTACACCCAAAGCCATCAAGAAAAACCTCATTGAATCCCCTTACTCCATTCCCAATGTGTATAGTAGCAGTTTTAGATGCTCAAGATAATCAATACTTATCATACCTGTCAATATGATAATTCCTTTCTTTGCATGTAATCTACTACATGGGAAGCTCAAATTGACCAAGTGGTAGAGGAGAGCTTCATGTTTAGTGAACATTCACTGTGACCACTTAGAGAAACATCTCCTCCAGTGAACTTGAATCACTAATTTAATAAAACCTACATTTTCAGAAAATGTGGAGAAACATTGATTTAATCAGTGGAATTAATAATGAAAAGAATAATGGCACTTTCCATTTTTAGTGTTGGGTCCACATATTTTAGCTACTTTGAACATACTTGTCCGTTTCAGTTTCAATAGGCCATTCTATTTTTGAATTCCTGTGGCTATTGCTGTGTACACATGGTGTTTGGTGGGACCAGGAAATCTATGATCATGATAACATTGTCACAACTAAAATATGAAACATACTTAGGTCAAATTTGTGTGGGTTCTCAATTTGATAAATCAGACATAATATAAGTCATTGGATAACAGTGGCAGTAGAGGTACTGTGGGATAGAAAGGCCAGACTTGGTAAGGAATATTTATGACTCCTGAAAGAAAGAAATTGTAATCAACTTGCCACCAAGTAGTTCTTGGTCTTCTTGAGGGATTATAGCATGCTAAATGTTCAGCTTTGGTTTCTTGTTAGCGTACAGATAAGATATTCAACAATGATGGTAGCTTATTCTGCTTTGGTCAGAGAGGGTTTATGCTGTTGGATCCACACCTAGTTTCCATTTATGTCATGATGGCCATCACATACATGATACTATTGTGTGAATATTGGGTACCTAAGTGAGAAGTGGGGAGCTATGGTGGCACAGTGCCTAAGGCATCTGACTGCTAAGTAGAAGGCTGGTGGTTCAAACCCACCAGCCACTTCTTGGAAGGAATGTTGGGCAATCTACTTCCATAGTGATACATCCCTGGAAACCCAAGGAGGGGTTATTATGAGTCAGATAGACAGCAATGAGTTTTTTGTTTCTTTTTTTGGTTAAGTGAGTAGTGACTGAAATCCACATGGCAAGTTATCCTTTCAGTGTTGTTTGTGAAAGACTCCTTTTTTTTTGGGGGGGGGGATAATATGAGAACCCTCTGTGGACATTAATATGAGAACCAAAAATTTACATGCTTTGTGCTCACTTCCATAAATCCTTCCATATACCTCTTCTTCAAACATTTATATCTCTAATCTTCCTATATCGTGTGATCCCAGATTCTAGATCAACCAGCAAAGGCATTTGTTACAAACCGAGTATCTATTTGTCCTTGCCTCCTTTTTCCTCCAAGTTGTTGTTGTCACATACCCTTAAGTCAATTACACTCAAGCAACCCTGTGTGAAGAGTAGAACTGCCCAATAGAAGTGGTTTTTTTTTTTTTTCCCTGCAATCTTTATGGAAACAGATTGCCATTTATTTCTTCTGTGGAGTCACTAAGTAATTTGAAATGACAATTTTTCAGTTAACAACCAAACAAAATGGAACACCAAATGTTCAGTTCATACCTCTGTACCCTAGGAGTTTCTTTTACCACTTTAGCAGAATTCTAAGTGGGACTTTAAATTGACATTTGCCATTTTTTGGTAAAACCATCTTTATACTAAGCTTTATATTTCTCTTTATCAGTTGGTCATAGGTGGGCCTTCATGAGATTTCAAGTCTGAGTTGTGAGAGAAAAGTCAGAGTACCCAAGTAAGTGTTACTGAGTCACCTGTTCATGTAACTTATTAGTTGCCTCTCTATTTGCTTGCTTTTGATCTTTTGGTATCATCTACAAAGCTATGCTTTCTTGGCTCTTTAAATCAATACATTTTAGAGTATTCAGATGATAGTATGCAAGTCTAAGGGCAGAGTTACTTCAAGTCACATATTCTGTTGTTCAGTCTATTGTTCTAACCACACATTTTTCAAAGGGAGAATACTCACAAAAGGCCTGCCCTTGATCCTGAGCTGTAAGAGTATATTCCATGCCACTTTACTGGAGCTTGCCAGAGGTACCACAAAACATTTCTGTCCACCATCGATAGCTCAGTGGATTTGGTGTGTTATATAGCCCCATCAGGAAAATTTACATCAGAACATGGACCTTCTCGAGAGCCTTTGTTGTGCTTAATCCCATTCAACGATGTCACCATAGTCAATTACTTGATAAATGACTCAGAGTAATAATTTATGTAAGATGTGTGGCTTCTTAAGGAGCTCTGGTTAAACCATTTGTCTGCTAACAACCAGCTGCTCTGCAGGAGAAAGATGAGACACCTTGCTTCTGTAAAGATTTACAACCTTGGAAACCCTATGGGGAAGTTCTGTTTTGTCCTATAGAGTCACTACAAGTTGGAATCAATTCAATGGCAATGGGATTTTTTGTTTGTTTGTTTGGTAGGCCTTCTTTAAAATCTAAATATCTTGAAATAGGAGATGGAGGTTAAAGATGCAACTGGTCCTTTATTTTAGAGAAATGTCCCAATATGCTCTACATCACTAAACTACTAAAATCCTTAATACTATGAGAGACCCCTTAAAAAAATCAGTATACTTCATTGCCCTCCCAGTTGTTGTTGTTGTTAGGTGCCATCGAGTTGTCTCCAACTCATAGCAACCCTAAACACAGCAGAATGAAACACTGCCCAGTCTTGTGCCAGCAACGTGATCCTTGCTATACCTGAGCCCATTGCTGCAGCCACTATGTCTATTCATCTTGTTGAGGGCCTTCCCCTTCTTGGTTGGCCCTCCACTTTACCAAGCCTGATATCCTTCTTCAAGGAATGGTTCCTTCTAACAATATGACCAAAGTTGTTGTTGTTGTTGTTATGTGCCGTCGAGTCGGCCCCGACTCATAGCGACCCCTCCTTGGGTTTCCGAGGCAGTATCACT
The DNA here is from genome assembly GCF_000298275.1 of Orycteropus afer afer. Taxonomy (NCBI): domain Eukaryota; kingdom Metazoa; phylum Chordata; class Mammalia; order Tubulidentata; family Orycteropodidae; genus Orycteropus; species Orycteropus afer. The sequence goes on from NW_006921712.1 coordinate 7,740,037, forward strand.
ACGGAAGTAGGATTGCCCAACCTTCCTTCCGAGGAGTGGCTGGTGGGTTTGAACCACCAGCCATCTGGTTAGCAGGCAAGTGTCTTAGCTACTATGCTACCAGAGCTGACCAAAGTAGGTGAGATGAAGTCTGACCATTCTCACTTCCAAGGAGCATTCCAGCTGCACTTCCTCCAGGACAGATGTGTTAGTCCTTTTAGCAGACTATGGGACTCTTAGCATTCTTCTCCAACACCACAACACAAAAGCATCAGCTCTTCTTTGGTCTTCTTTATTCATTGTCCAGCATTATAGGTGATTGAAAATACCATGGCTTGGGTTGGGCGCACCTTAGTCTTCAAAGGTATATCTTTGCTCTTCATCACTTGAAAGAGGTCCTTTGCAGCAGATTTGCCCAATGCAATACATCATCTGATGTCTTGACTGCTGCTTCCATTGGTGTTGATTGTAGAGCCAAGTAATATGAAATCCTTGACAACTTCAATCTGTTCTCCATCCACCATGAAGCTGTTTATTAAATAGTTGTGAGAATGTTTTTTTTCTTTATAGTGAGGTGAAATCCATGCTGCAGACTGCAGTCTTCAATCTTCATCAGTAAGTGTTTCAAGTCATCCTCACTTTCAGCAAGAAAACTTGTGTCATCTGCGTATCACAGGCTGTTAATGAGTCTTCCTCCAATCCTGATGTCACATTTTTCTTCATATAATCCAGCTTCTCAGATTATTTGCTCAGCATACAAGTTGAGTGAGTATGGTAAAAGGATACAACCTGACACACTCCCTTCTTGATTTTGAACCATGAAGTATCCTCTTATTCCGTCCAAACAAGAGTCTCCTGGTGTATGTAAATGTTCCTCATGAGTACAGTCAAGTGTTCTGGAATTCCCATTCTCCTCAATGTTATCCACAATTTGTCATGATCCACACAATCAAGTGCATTTGCATAGTCAATAAAACATAAGTAAACATCTTTCTGGCATTCTTTGCTTTTAGCTAAGATCCATCTGACATTCTACATCCTCTTCTAAATCCAGCTTACATTTCTGTAAGCTCTCTGCCAATATACTGCTGCAACTCATTTTGAATTATCTTCAGTAAGATTTTACTTCCATGTGTGCAGTGTAGTAAATTACTTAGTATGGCTTTTCTACCCATAAGTCATTGTAAACTCAGTAGTAGAATGAGCAACTGAGGAGCTCCTGATTGTAAATGTTATCTACCTGGGTTATTTCTGCTGGGCGTGGCACAACGCAATGTTATGGGAGGTTCTCTCTCAGGTGCTTAGAGTTCTGATGTCATGATTGACTAGTTTGGCCACTCTGCCAAGCTCAAAAGAAGGCCTCCTAGAGGCAGAACTCTCTCTGACTGCTGGTTGAGGAAGACATGCTGCTAAAAGAGACACGCGCTCCTGAAAGAGACAGGTGCTGCTGGGAAAGAGATACAAGAGGCACGCATTGCTGAGTAAGACACTGAGGGCCATGCATTGCTGGGGGAGAGACTGTGAGAGACGTGGCTGAGAGATGGTGGTCTGGGAGAGAGACTGAGCATGTTTCCTGAACTTGAATTGTAGCCTGGTGCTTCCCTAATAAACTCCATAATCTGGGAGTTCTGTGTGGCCACTGCAGTGAATTATCAAACCCAGGAGAGAGGTGGTGGGTGCTTTGGGAGGAACGGTTGGAGAAAGGGCTGGAGGGAGGTAGCATGTCTGGCCTGGCAGGAATAGGCCTTGGGCTATTAATGGTGATTCTGTCTTCCTCTTGTGGGATCAGAGGAGGTCAGAATATGTGGCCTCCTTGCCCTTTTTGCAATGTGATATTAATGACATTGCTCGATAATTTCCACATTCTGTGGGATCCCCTTTCTTTGGAATGGGTACAAATGTGGATCTCTTCCAGTCAATTGGGCAGGTAGCTGTCTTCCAAATCTCTTGGCTTAAACCAGTGAGTGCTTCCAGAGGGGCATCCATTTGTTGAAACATCTCAATGAGTATTCCATCAATTCCTGTTGTTGTTGTTGTTGTTAAGTGCCGTCAAGTCGTTTCCGACTCATAGCAACCCCATGCACA
>NW_006921712.1:7742200-7765138 GCF_000298275.1 Orycteropus afer afer
GTCAATCACAAAAGGACAAATACTGTATTAGTCCGTTATTGTAAAAGTTAAGGAAAGGTTTATCTATAGAAGGAAATTTTCTTTGTTGCTTACCAAGGGTGGAAGGAGAGGGGAGAGATATATATGTACATTTAACAGCAAAAAAAGAAAATGGAAATAGAAGGGAAATTTCTCAATATAATAAAGAGCATATATTCAAAACCAATAGCCAACATTATTGTCAATGGAGAAAGACTCAAAACAGTCCCCTGATGAATGGGAATCGAACCAAGATACCCTTTATCATTACTTCTATTTAGCATTGTATTAGAAGTCCTGCCCAGTGCAGTAAGGCAGGAAAAAAAAAAAAAAAAAAGGCATTAAATTGTCAAAGAAGTAAATCTATCTCTATTTGCAGATGACAGGATTCTATACATAGAAAACCTGAGAGACTCAGTAAGAAAACTACTAACCAATTGAAAAATTCAGCAAAGTGGTAGGATATAAGATCAACATACAATAATTCAGTTTAATATCATTCCATATATGATTATGGAATATCATAATCATATATGGAACATCCCCTGCTCGTGGATAGGAATATCTTTTAATATCATTCCATATAACTCTTAGGTTTTCTTCATTTTCTTTTCATTTGGATTCTTCTACATCACAAAGAGATCTCTGGAAAGGAAATACAGAAAACAGCACTTTTTATGATAGCTACCAAAAAGACAAAATATTTAGGAATAAATCTTATCAGAGATACAAATGGCTTATACCTATACAAAGAAACCTGTATAACACTTATAGAGGAAACTACAAGAGACCAACAAAAATGGAAGAATATGCCAATGTCAAAGCAATCTATAAGTATACAGTCAGTGCAATCCTGATCCAGATTCCATCAGCCTTCTGTAAGGACAAGGAAAAATGAATCAGTAACTTTATGTGGAAAATAAAGAGACTCAAGTAAACAAAGCATTACTGAAGAAGAAAAATAAAGTAGGAGGTCTCATACTCCTCAATCTCAAATCCTATTATAGTCACAGTAGTGAAAATAGCTTGGTATTGGTATAATGATAGACAAATAGACCAGTGGAATAGAATTGAGACCCATCCATCTATGAACAGATATTCTTTGACAAAGGGCTGCAACCCATTAAATGGGGGAGAGATAGCCTCTTTAACAAAGGGTGCTGGCATAATGGGATATCCACTTGCTAAAAAATTAAACAAGTCCATATCTCACACTATACACAAAAATGAACTCAAGATGGATCAAAGACCTAAATGTAAAACCAAAAACTATGACATTCATCAAAGAAAATAAGGGCAAATCTAGGGGCCTGTATTTATGGCATAAATAGACTATTAAGCATAAGTCAAAATGCACAAGTAGCAGAAGAGAAACTAAATGACTGGGATCTTTTAAAAATTAAATTCTTATGTACATCAAAAGTCTTTTCCAAAAGATTCAATATAGAACCTATCGATTGGAAAAAAAAAAAAAAAATTGTCTACAACATGCCCAACAAAGGATATATCTCTAAAATTTGTAGAAAACTTCCACACCTTAACACCAAAAAACAAACAATCCAATTCAAAAATGGGCAAAGAACCTAAACAAAACTTCACTAAAGAAGATATACAGGTGGCCAACAAACACACACATGAGAAAATGCTCAGGATCATAAGCTAGAAGTAAATAAATAAATAAATAAAACCTCACTGCCATGGAGTTGGTTCTGACTCATAGCGACCCCTCCTTGATTTTCTGAGGTGGTATCTCAACTGAAGTAGATTGCCCAGGCCTCCTTCCAAAGAATAGCTAGTGGGTTTGAACCACCAGCCTTCTGGTTAGCAGTCAAATGCCATAGGTACTACACCACAATTAGCCATTATAGTAAGGCAAATGAAAACAACAATGTGATATCATCTCACCCCAGCAACAACAGCAAAGTTCAACTAGGCAGAAAATAATAAATGCTAGCAGGAGTGTGGAGAAATTGGAAATCTCATACATTGCTGATGGAACTGTGAAAAATACAGCCATGTTGGAAAACGCATGGCATTTCCTTGAAAAGTGGAAATAGAAGTATCATTTGATCAGCAATTCCAATACTAGGAACATATCCTAAAGAGGTGATATCTAGGATATGAATAGACATTTGAACACCCATGCTCATCGCAACACTATTCACTATAGCAGAGGGTTGGATACAATCTCAGTGTCTATCAATAGATGAATGGATAACCAAACTATGATACATACACACAATACAATACTATGCAACATGAAAGGAAAAATAAAGAATCCGTGCACATGGATGAACTTGTAGGAAATTATGCTGAGTAAAATAAGTCAATAACAAAAGGACAGATATCATATAGGTCCATTATTGTTAAAAGGCAATGAAAGGTTTATGCAAGGAAGGACATTTACTTTGTTGGTTACCAGGGATGAGAGGGAAAGGCAGGAAAAAATTCTGACAAGTTAAGAGTTATATGTTGATGTGGGTGAAGGGAGAGGCAATATAAGAAAAATATGTGACCCTCAAATAACAACAGGGAAAAGGAGGATACAGAGAGATGCACAAAAGGTACAGACAACAGAGACAAATATTACATACAGAATACTGCATTACCAGCAGCTCTGGTAGCATGTGCCTAAGGCACTTGACTGATAACAAGAAGGCTGGTGGTTCAAACCCATCAGCAGCTCCTCAGAAAGAAGATGGGGCAATCTACTTCCGTAGTGATACTGTCTCGGAAACCCAAGGAGGGGTTGCTATGAGTCGGGTCCAACTTGAAGGCACATAACAATAACAACAACAACAACTGCATTACCAGTAACAACATAGATAGGTGAGAAGATCAGGGGTGGAAGGCAAACAGGAATATACATATGACCATAGATCAATTTGGCTGATGATATTCCTACATGTGAATTTGTGCTATAAAAATATCCATATACATTATAGAACTAACAAGGGACAAGGTTGAAGTAGCTTCTTAGTGACAACCAAGCAAACATGCTACATACAAATATTATTCTATATCTTACTTGGTGAGTAACAGCTGGGGTCTTAAAAGATTTGGAGTGTCCACCTAAGATTCAGCTAGTGGTTTCTCCTCATCTGGGGCAGAGAAGAATGAAAAAAAAAATCTAAGTCATATGGAAACAACTAGTGTAAGAGACTAATGGACCACAGGAATCTCAGCCTTCATGATCTTATGACCAGAAGAATTAGATGGTGCCCAGCTACCAATGCCAACCACTCAGATAGGGATCAAAATTGGAGATCTTGGATAGAATGGAAGGGAAAATGTTGGACAAACATAAAAAACACAAAAATTACCAAAATTGCTGGTAGGATAGAGACTGGTGAAATACCTAAGACTATGGCCCTGTGTTATCCTTCAGGCCTGGAAATGGAATCACTTCCATGGATTGGCTCTAAGCCAAACAGTAGAAAGGCCTATGAGAACACCTACCAAGGGAGATGCACTCCTTGGAACAGTTAAGTGTGGGAGATCAGAAGGTCATTATTTGCATAGGAGAAATCTGGACAGACAGGAATACATAGATAAGAAGGACACAGGGAGGAGAGGGGAGGAGAGCTGTTTATTGTTGGGATTTTAATCAGTGCAGCGAAACAAAATGTATATGAACAGTTGAGAGTAAAACAAATCTGCTTTGTGGATTTACACCCAAATCATATTTTTTTTTTCTTTTTTTAAAGACACACACACACACAATAACTCTATGGCATACCATAGAGAATCTAATTTCTAATAGCTGAAGAAATAGACAAAATAAATTATGCTTAGTAGGACACAGGGTTGCCTGAATGTCTGTAATTCATATTATATATATATATATATATAAATCATTTATGAATATCCATAAATATATCATGGATGCCCCACTAGAGGCACCCACTTGGCTATGCAAAGAGATTTGGAAGACAGCTACCTGGCTCACTGACTGGAAGAGATCCATATTTGTACCCATTCCAAAGAAAGTTGACCCCACAGAATGTAGAAATTATCAAACAATATCATTCATAACACATGCAAGTAAAATCTTACTGAAAATAATTCAGAAATGGTTGCAGCAATATACTGATACAGAGCTTCCAGAAATGCAAGCTGGACTCTGAAGACGATGTGGAATGAGGGATATCACTGCTGATGTCAGATAGATATTAGCTGAAAGCAAAGAATACCAGAAAGATGTTTACTTGTGTTTTATTTACTATGCAAAAGCATTCAATTGTGCAGATCATAAAAAAATTGTGGATAACAGAGAAGAATGGGAATTCCAGAACACTTGATTGTACCCATGAGGAACCTGTGCATAGATCAGGAGGCTGCTGTTTGAACAGAACAAGGGGATACTGCATGATTCAAAATCAAGAAGGGAGTGTGTAGAGGTTGTATCCTTTCACCATACTTATTCAAATTGTATGCTTAGCAAATAATCTGAGAAGCTGGAGTAAGACTCTTTAACAACCTGCAATATGCAGATGACACAAGTTTGCTTGCTGAAAGTAAGGATGTCTTGAAGCACTTACTGATGAAGATTGAAGACTGCAGTCTGCAGTATGGATTACACCTCGTTATAAAGAAAACAAAAATTCTCACAACAGGTCCAATAAACATCTTCAAGGTGGATGTTGAAAAGACTGAAGTTGTCAAGGATTTCATGTTACTTGGCTCTACAATCAACACCAATGGAAGCAGCAGTCAGGACATCAGACTACGTATTTCATGGGGCAAATCTGCTGCAAAAGACCTCTTTCAGGTGATAAAAAGCAAAGATGTCTCCTAGAAGACTAAGGTGCACCTAACCCAAGCCACGGTATTCTCAATCACCTCTTATGCATGTGAGAGCTGGAAAATGAATAAGGCAGACCAAAAAAGAGTTGACGATATTGAGTAGTGGTGTTGGAGAAGAATGCTAAGAGTACCGTTGCCTGCTAAAAGAACTAACAAATCTGTCCTGGAAGAACTGCAGCTAGAATGCTTCTTGGAAATGAGAGAGAGAATGGCCAGACTTTGTCTCACTTATTTTGGTCATGTTGTCAGAAGGAACCATTCCCTGGTGTGGTAATTCATTTGTGTTTCAACTTGGCTGGGCCTGGTTGAATGGCTGGGCAGCTGCATGTAGTACTCTCCATGATGAGAGTGGTAATCAACTCCATGGTGGGATCTACCACAAGCAGCTGAGTAGCTGCCTTTGGGATGTGGTCTGCTTCCTGTACATAAGGAGAAGCCTTGAGAATGGTCTCTAGCATATGGCACACTTGGACCCTGCATGTAGCCGTGGCATTGTTCAACAGCCTGCCATGACCTGCCAACATTGGGACTTACATTGAACTTGAATTAATGGCCTACCATGTGGATTGGTAACATCGGGACTGTGCCTTTTCACTTGTCAACCTTGGGCTTGGCAGCCTCAGCAGCCAGCAGCTGTCTGAGTGAAGAAAAGCCTCTAGCTTCTGTGGGCCGGGAGCAGGAGGCAGAGTTGAACGCCAAGGTGGAGGGGCTTTCACCCAGCCCCTAGGGCTTGGCACTTTGAACTTGGACTTAAAGCCTCCAAATTTTAAGAATAAACTCCTGTTTGTGAAGGCCATCCCATTTGTGGTATATTCCTGCCAGAGCAGCACTAGGTAACCAGAACACCTGGAGAAGGATGTCATGCTTGGTAAAATAGAGGGTCAATGAAGAAGAGGAAGGCACTCAACATGATGGATAGACACAGTGGCTGCAATGATGGGCTCAGGTGTAGCAAGGATCATGAGGCTGCCACAGGACCAGGCAGTGTTTTGTTCTGCTGTGCATAGTGTAGCTATGAGTCGGAGACTACTCAATGGCACCTATCAACAACAGCAATCATTTATATGATGACCTCAAAAATAATACTAACAATAGATTTCAACCCTCTATATGAGCAAAGAGAAGATAAATCATAGATTTTGTTTACATCTGCAAAGATAAATTATATGGTTTGTGTGTATGTATAAGTGTGTGTGTGTGTGTGTGTGAGATGAACCAATCCTTTTGATGGCCCAAATGGCTATAATTACTCCCATTACTTATCCCCTGCTAGCATCTTTCCAAAAAAAAAAAACAAAAAACAAACAAACAAACAAACTACCTGCTATGGAGACAAATCCAACTCATAAAGAGCCCTCTTTGGGTTTCCGATACGATATCTATATGGAAGTGGATTGCCCAACCTTCCTTCCAAGGAGTGGTTGGTGGGTTTGAACTGCCAGCCTTCTGGTTAGCTGTCAAATGCCTTAGACACTATGCCACCAGAGCTCCAGTTAGCATCTTTAGTCGTGAGGAAAAAAATCACTACTCCCCACTCCTGCGCTTCATGTCAGGAGTCACGTAGGCTGTAGAGTATAAAAATGGCTAGGGTGGGATCAGATCCTTTGCTTATGGTGCCAGGTAGGAACATGTGTAGCAGAGCTTTCAAGTCTACTTAAATAGCCTACCTAGCCAGGGGAGGATGGGCTTAAGGAAAGCCCTTTGGACTATAGTACAAAGTGGGGTACGTGTAGAAGAGTTGTCATATCTGATGAGACGACTTTTCAAATTAGCGGCACTCCATTAAAAAATGGATCTTTATTTGTTCTGATTTGCTTACTACTTCTTTTTGAAAGTAATAAAAGGTACTTTCCACATGTTAATGTTCTGCATGTGTCTTATATGTGGGAAAACTGATTGGATGGATGTTATATTCATAGAGAGATCTCTATGAATGAAGTCACATATTAGTGACTGTGTCCTCTTCCTAATTATCTGGCTATTTAGGATCCTGGGACCACAAGGGAGACACTTGTAAGTCTGTCTGTCTGTATGTCTATCTATCTATATATCATCTATGTCATGATTAATATTACCAAGGGAAATATAAACAGAATGACAACTTCAACTTTTTCCACACAATAATGAAATTTCAGGCAAAAAGTATTTCAGTTAAATTTGTTAAAATATCTTCATATATGAATTATGAATTCCCTTTCATGAACAGAAAACATGGACATAAAAGAGGCCCCCATTTTTTTATCATAACCTGTGAAGTTTAGGGCTTTCATTGATTTGAATATTTATATCTTAAACTAAAAGTTGACAGTAATTATATTTAATGAGCTAAATTTGTAGACCTGATATTCATCATTTGGCATTTGATACAATTTGGCCAAAATAGTATTACTAAAAATTAAATAACATAAATAATTTCTAAAATTCCAAAGGATGTATCAGTGAGGTCAGTCTTCAATATCATTATGACTTTTTGCTATAGTTGCAAAAGTATGTATGTACCTTACTGTTGTACGAGTAAACAGAAATCTTTAAGACCTCTGGAAGTCACAGCAGGTGAGCCTGATATCAAATCCTTTTTTATGACTTTTTTTCTGTAGTCTAGTGTATTTTTTATGATGTTGTCCTTCTAAAGCCATGACACTTATACTCTCTTTGGCCCTGAAGGGTTTTATAAAGACAAACATTTGGTCGGATTTTCTGCCAAGTAGGAAAATATTCCCCAAATCAATAGTTTTCATACCTTGACCTGGCTCTGTTAGATACTAATTTTGAGATTTTGAATAGATTTCAACCTTTAACATGATCATTTTCTTCATTTTAAAATGAGAAGAAGTTACCAAGTCATAAGTTTTGAGACTCTTGACTATAGAATGCTTTCTTAAAAAAAAAAAAAAAAATTCATGATCTAAATTTATTTAAAAAAATAAATAAATATAGTTCTGACTCTACTTGATTTGATGCCAGAGTACTGGCCTTGGTATCTTTCTCCTCTCCATTATGTGTTAACTCCTGACACACATTCACAAAACCCACAAAGAAATATTTAATAGCACCTGGACTAGATAATTTCAAAGACTTCTCTCTCCAGCTTTCTTGATATTTATACAATGATGTGGCAATTTTCTCTACACATGTCTAATCAAACAGTATCAAGTCACCTTGATTTTGGCCTATAACAGACAACATCTGTTCAGTTATTACTAGCTCTTAACATCTTGTCTGGGCAGTTATAAGTTGAATATATCTGTAAGGGTTTTAATTTTATGTGAATAGCCCAGAAGAAATATTTAAAAATTATATTTATAGTTTCATGTTGAAAAATTAGTGCAGAAATGTTACATGAATATATCAATCTTGATCCAATCAGAAAATAAATCCAGAGAGTGATCAAGCAGAGGAAATTTAATATAAAGCAGGGAGCACCAAATCTTTTTTTTTTTTTTTTTTTTTGTAAAGGTCCACATAGTGATTATTTTTGGTTTCGAGGGTTATACAGTCTCTTTCCCAAGTACTCATTTCCAGTGTTGTAGAATGGAAGGGCAAACACTGCCATGGAGTCGAATCCAACTCATAGCGACCCCTCCTTGGGTTTCTGAGGCGGTACCACTACAGAAGTAGATTGCCCAATCTTCATTCCGAGGAGTGACTGGTGGGTTTGAACTGCCAGCCTTCTGGTTAGTAGTCAAGTGCCTTAGGCACTACACCATCATTGTCCATAGATAATTGGTAAACGATAAGTACCGTGCAATCTAAGCAATACGGAAAATTTATGACCTCTTTAAGAGCTTAGCCTCCAAGCCTCCAGAATCAGGAAGGAATATCCTTTATTAAAGCAATCTCTTCAGCCTGCTTAACAGACAAAGTTTATTACCACATCAACTGAAAAAAAGAGAAAAGAAAAAAGAGCTCAGATTCATTTTACAGATCAGGTAAAATGGATTGGAATGGAAAGGAGTGGTGACTAGGACAAATTGTTGTTGTTGTTGTTAGGTGCGGTCCAGTCATTTCCAACTCATAGCGACCCCATGCACAGCAGAACGAAACACTGCCCGATCCCGCGCCACCTCCATGATCCCTGCTATACTTGAGCCCATCATCACAGCCACCGTGCAACCCATCTTGTTGAAGTGCCATTATCGTTTTCAAGGAACATTTCGGGTGCACTTTCTCCAGGAAAGATCTGTTAGTTCTTTTAGCAGTCCATGGTACTTCCAGTATTCTTCACCAGCACCACAACTCAAAAGCATCAACTCTTCTTTGGTCTTTCTTATTCATTTTCCAGCTCTCACATGCATACGAGGTGATTGAAAATATCATGGCTTGTGTCAGGCACACCTTAGTCCTCAAAGAGACATCCTTGCTCCTCAAGGGTAAATAAAGGAAACATAGGAAGGATAGAAACGTAAAGACAACCAATTCAAATACGCAAATACTACTAGACTAGTCTACTCCCTGTCTCTCGTCTCTAAAAATCAGTTTAATATCCTCTTACTGTAGACTGATCTCTTCCACACACCTGGGCCCAGGTTACTGGTAACAACTAGATTTTTTGTTCCCGAACTTCTTCCCCTGGAAAAGGACCAACTTTTTCCCAATTGTTCTTTTTAAATTCTATGTTAGAATTCTAATTAGTTCAGTATAGATGGTGGTGTTTCAAATACCATCAGGGCCACCCCTGGTGGACAAGGTTCAGTGTGGTTTTCAGGCTAAGACTAGGAAGAAAGGTATGACAGTCTATTTCTGAAAATTAGCGAACAAAAACCTTACAGATGACAGCAACACATTGCTCAACTTACTTGCTATGGATGTCATTAGGAAGAATCAGTCTCTGGAGAAGGACATCATGTTTGATGAAATGAGGGCCAGCAAGAGTGGATGTATCATTTGACCGCCCCCTAGCAGTGTATGAGAGTCCTAATCTCTTCACATCCTCATCAGCATTTGTTATTTTCTGTCTGTTGAACTTTGCCAATAGTGCTGAGGTGAGATGGTATCTCATTGTTGTTTTGATTTGCATCTCTCTGATGGCTAATGATAGTGAGTATTTTTTCATGTATTTGCTGGCCACCGGAATATCTCTTTGATGAAGTGTCTATTCATGTCTTCTGCCCATTTTCTAAATGGATTTTTAAACTTTTTGTTATTCAGGTGTTGGAATTTTCTAAAAATTTTAGAGATAACTCCCTTGTCAGATATGTAATTATTGACAAATATGAATTTGTTGTTGTCATTTTGTTATGTGCTTTTTTCATGGTGTTCCTGATTTCTTTGTTTCATATAATGTTCTGTGCTGAGCTAGTTTTGTTTATGAATCATATTATCACTGCCTTCGTTGCTATTGTTTTAGTATTTGCTAAATAGTTGTGCTGGTCCTTTTTTTTATTTTGATGTGAAGGTTTATCATTTTTCTTTGAGGTTACCCTGTGATTTATAGTTTTCTTCTGAAGTTTAGAACAGTCCATTTTATCTTGCAGTTTGTCTGGACTTCCATCCCATTTACAAGTTCTGTAACTGTTTTTTCCCTCTTTTTGGTTTGTAGTTGTCCTCGTTTATCAATTGACATCTCTGGTTCCCTGTTTACAATCTTGTAGGCTTATCTACTCTGGATAATTCCATAACCAGGTTGGTTTCTGAGTTATGTCATCATGTGTGTAATGTTGGTTGTTGTTTGCTGTTTTTGGTTCTCTGTCCAAAGGACTCCTTTTAACATCTCTTGTAAGTTTGGTCTGGTTTTAACAAATTCCCTTAATTTCTGCTTATCTGAAAATGTCCTAATGTGACCATTATACTTGAGGGGCAGTATTGCTGGGTATATGATTCTTGGTTGGAAATTTTTCTCTCTCTTTTTTTTTTTTTTAAATATATTATACCATTGTCTTCTTTCCTGCATGATTTCTGCCAAGAAATCTGAGCTTAGTCTGACTGGTTGCCTTTTGTAGGTAACTTTTCATTTTTCCCATGCTGCTTTCAGGATTCCTTCTTTGTCTTTGGTTTTGGTTAGTTTGATGATGATATATCTTGGTGATTTTCTTTTGGGGTCTATCCTGTTTGGGGTTCATTGGAACTTCATGAATGGATATATTGTCATCTTTCACCATACCAGGGAAATTCTCTTCCAACAAATCTTTGACAATTTTCTTGGTGGTATTATTTGTATCTTCCTGTTCTGGAATTCTGATTACACATAGGTTATTCCTGTTGATGCTATCCCACATGAACCCTAGGCTTTCTTCATTTTGTTTTCATCTTCTTTCTGATTGATCCCTTTCCAAAGAAGTATTGAGGTATTTGTCTTAATCTCACTAATTTTGTCTTCCATTGATTCAATTATACTCCTTTGGACATTCAGTGTTTTATCTATTTCTGAAAATTTAGTATTAATCTTCTGGATTTCTATCTGCAGATTTTGTATCATTTCTAGTTTTTCATTTATTTTGTCATTTTGTTCTATTTTCTTCCAAAATTGTTCTGGGTTGTCTCTGTGTTTTTCCAATTTTGTCAGTGTTTTCCTTGACCTGTCTCTCAATCCATTGAAGGAACCTAAATATAATTCTTTTGAATTTCTTATCAGGGAGTTCCAATGCTGCTTCTACTTCAGGGATATGTTTTGGATCTGTATCTTGGTACCTTATTTCTCCTACTTTATCTTCTTTGTGCGGAATGTGATCACTACTGTCTCAGACAAATTGTGTTGTTTTTGTACGTATATTTAATTGGTGATTGCATGTTGGAATGACTTGCCCAAGATTTTTGTTTTCTTTGTTGTGTTTGGATGTTATCTATGTAAGCAGGGTACTGTGCTCTTCTATTCTCTAGTTGGCAGCACTTATACACTCACCAACTGTCTCCCTTCCCATTGTTATCCTCCTTTATGTCCCTGCTTTCTTGGCAAATGGAACCTATTCACAGATCCCTGGAATCCAAATGAGAATGCTGTCACTTTAAATATCCAAAATGGCCACCGCTTGTAAACATTCAAAATGGCTGTGCCCTCAGTCACTTTAAATATCCAAAATAGCCCCTGCTGGTAAACATTCAAAATGGCTTTGTCCTCTGGACAGCAGAAAGTCACAGCTCAAGTTATGTCCCTCCTTGTTATTTCCTTCCTAGTCATAGACCACTAGTGCAGTTATCCCTGAAGCCCCTGGCAACCAGGGCTGATCTTTCAGTCAATTCTCAAGTCCCAATACCACTTGGAAATATTCAGGATATGTGTGCCATCAGAGTAGCTGACAGTTTGAAGCCCTGACTGTCTCCATACTCACTGTTTTCATTCAGGTTTTTCTACTAGTTGGTGCCTAATCTACTTCTGTATACTTCCTTTCAAAGCTCAGGGTTCCAGGATTATCTTCTTTATCTCTGTCAATTGGTTTCCCTTTTCTTTGTTGAAGTGGGTCTGTTTAGCTTCTCTGCCTGTTACACCATCTTACCAGAAGTTGCAAATACCCTTTTTCAACAAACAGTGTCTATGCACATGAACTTCACCAGATGGAGTACATGGGAATTAGATTGACCACATCTGTGGAAAGAAGTGATGGAGAAGTTCAATATCTACATCCAAAACAAATCCAGTTGCTGACTTTGGAAAAGACCATCAACTGCTCATATGCAAGTTCAAGTTGAAACTGAAGACAATTAAAACAAATCCATGAGAGCCAAAATATGACCTTTATTATATCCCATCTGAATTTAGGGACAATATAAAGAATAAATAATGTGCATTGACACCAACAACAAAAAACCAGAGGAACTGTGGGATGACATCAAGAACATCATCCATGAAGAAAGCAAGAGGTCATTAAAAAGACAAGAAAGGAAGAAAAGACCAAAATGGATGTCAGAAGAGACTCAGAAGCTTGCTCTTGAATGGAGAATAGCTAAAGCAAATGGAAGAAATGACAACATGAAAGAGCTGAACAGAAGATTTCAGAGAGCAGCTCAAGAATACAAAATCAATTATTATAATAAAATGTCAAAGATCTAGAGTTGGAAAGCCAAAAGGAAAGAACATACTTTGCATTTCTCAAGTTGAAAAAAACTGAAGAAAAAAATGCAAGACTTGATTTGCAATATTGAAATATTCTCTGGGAAAAATATTAAATTATGCAAAAAACATAAGAAGAAGATGGAAGAGTCACTGTACAAAAAAAGAATTGGTCAATGTTCACCCATTTCAGAAGGTGGCATATGATCAATACCAATCATGGTATTGAAGGAAGAAGTTGAAGCTGCACTGATGGAAATGGCAAGGAACAAGGCTCCAGGAATTGATGGCTTACCCACTGAGATGTTTCAACAAACAAATGCTGCAATGGAGGTACTTACTTGTCCGTGCCAAGAAATTTGGAAGACATCTACCTGGCCAACTGACTAGAAGAGATCCATATTTGTGCCCATTCCAGGGAAAGGTGATCCCACAGAATGTGGAAATTATTGAACAATATCATTACTATAACAAACAAGTCAAATTTTGCTGGAAGATAATTCAAAAACGGTTGCAACAATGCATTGGGAGGGAACTTCAAGAACTGCAAGCTGGATTCAGAAGAGGAAGTGGAACTAGGGAGACTATTGCTGATGTCTGATGGATCTTCGCTGAAAGTGAAGAATACCAGAAAGTTATTTATTTGTATTTCATTGACTATGCAAAGGGATTTGTGTGTATCACAATGCGTAATGGATAACATTAAGAAGAATGGCAATTCCAGAGCACTTAATTGTGCTCATGAGGAACCTGCACATAAACCAGGAGGCTGTCACTAGAACAGAACAAAAGGATACTGTGTGATAGTTGGAGCTGTGTGTCAACTTGGCTGGACCACAATTCTGTGTGGTTTAAGCAATTGTGATGTGGGTTGTTCCAATGATGGGATAAGATGTATATGTTTTGAGCAGCCAATCCATTGAAAGGGAGTTTCCCTAAGGGTGTGGCCTGCTTCCAGTATATTTATGAACATTCTGGGAAAAGAGACACTCTTCTGTGGATCAGAATTCTGTTGTGCTGCTTACAACTGTCCATAAGCGAACAATCAACCATTCAGCCTGGAGATCTTGGAGTCATCATTTCTTGGAGTCAACAGCCAGCATACTGCCTGGCAACCTTGAGCTCCTCAACCCCTGCAGCTGCATGAGTAAGGAAAAGCCTACAGCTTGATGTTTGATCCAAGAATTTTGGACTTGCCAGCTTCTATAAGTGTGTGAGCCATTTTCCTAAGATAAATTTCCCTTTCTCTCTATATATAAGCTTTACTGGTTTTCTTTCTCTAGAGAACCAAGTCTAACACATTTGATTATCAAGAGTAGTTCTAGAGAGAGAAAATCATAAGGATGGGCTTTCTAAACTGGATCTCCAATTTAATTAATCATAAAGAAACTAATGACCCTGCCTCTGTTAGTGAAGAGGGCACTGCTAATCCCTGGCATGAAGTGGCAACATTAATAAGCAAAATAGCACCACCAATAGATTAAGTACTTTTGACAAGTGAGGTTTGGGTGATTACCTATTTGATACTTTTTTGCAATTTTGTCAGCATGAAGCATATAAGGAAGCTGGTTGGTTGGTCCTACTTATATTAGACAAAGTGGGGAAAAAGCAAGATGAACTCAGGGCTGCTGAGTTACAACTTACACACCACATAAAAGACCTCGATGTTTCCAGTTGTGCTCTGAAAGAAAGCCTTATGTCTTCTAGTAACAGAGCTGATATTGCTAAAAACTAAACCCAGAGTATTATTGTAAATTGGCTGAATTACGACACCAATTAAATTACCAACCCAGCATGGTATCTGAAGCTAAAGTGAGGGCATTGATTGGGAAAAAATGGGATCCTGAAACCTGGAATGGAAACATATGGGCAGGTCGCCAGGAAGATCACGATACAGAGCCTGCAAATTCTGTTGAATCCGTCCCATCTGAAAGGATTACTGTAAAACCATTATCCCACATCTC
The DNA here is from genome assembly GCF_000298275.1 of Orycteropus afer afer. NCBI lineage: Eukaryota > Metazoa > Chordata > Mammalia > Tubulidentata > Orycteropodidae > Orycteropus > Orycteropus afer. Next base: position 7,756,973 of record NW_006921712.1, read on the forward strand.
AGTTTGATAGGATTAACCTGACTATTCCAGTTGGATCATTGCCTGAGGCAGAGGCCATGGAAGGCATTGCTGAATGTTCTCAGAAAACTGCCCCAAACACCAATTGTTTCTGTTAGACTTATAATTAATATTAAGTCCAAGCAAGCCCCAAAAGGTGAAATACAAAGTGTGACTGAGGAGGGGGTACGCTACACCTGAAAAGATCTACTTGATTTTGCTAACATGTACAGATGGAAACCTAGACAATATATATGGGAATGGCTACTGAGGGTGTGGGAATGGTTTAAGGAATGTAACATTGGATCAGTCTGAGTTTATTGATTTAGGCCCAATAAGTACAGATTCTTAATTCAATGTTTCAGTTTGAGAGGTTAGGAAAGGATCTAACAGTTTATTTGGTTGACTTACTGAAGTATGGATTATGCGGTGGCCTACCCTGAGTCAAGTTGAAGTACCAGACCTGCCTTGATATAATGTAGAAGAAGGTATCCAGAGACTTAGGGAAATTGGCCTGTTAGAATGGATTTCTCAGATTAGACTCCTAGAGCCAGAAATGGAGAATTCAGAAGACATGCTTTTCACCAGAACAGTGAAGAATAAATTTGTGAAGGGAGCTCCAACATCCTTGAAGACTGCTGTGATTGCTATTTTATGTAAACCTGATTTGACAGTGGGAACTGCCCTAATTTAACTATAAAACTTAACTACAATGGGGCTGACTGGACCTCATGGCAGTAGAGGCCAAGTGGCAGCAGTTAATCAAAAAAGACATGGTGGGCGTGGTTACCATAATCACCAACAGAGTCAAAACAGTAATCAGAATTGTCTGACTTGTATGGAAATATGGTGTTGGCTACTTGTGCATGATGTTCCTGGTAGTGAAATACATGGCAAACCTACCAAATATTTACTTGATCTGTATAGACAGAAGAATACTAGGTCACATGAACAGCAACCTAGATTGAATCATCAGAATACAGAGTCACAGCCTCTTAATCAATTCCCAGACAAGTCAGTTCACAGACCCACAATCCCTTGAATGAAGGGAGGCCAAGTCCCTTTGAGGAAGGACTCCACTACTTTACCAAAAATTTATAATATCAGTCTTTCTCCCAGCCTTCCTCAAAAGGATATGAGGCCTTTTAAGAGAGTGACTGTTCATTGGGGAAAAGGAAATAATCAGACTTTTCAGGGATTATTGGACACTGGCTCTGAACTGACACTAATTCCAGGAGACCCAAAGCATCATTGTGGCCGACCAGTCTGAGTGGGGGCATATGGAGGTCAAATTATTCATGGAGTCTTAGCTAAGGTGCATCTCACAGTGGGTCCAGTGGGTCCCCGAAGCCATCCTGTAGTGATTTCCCCAGTTCCATAATGCGTAATTGGAAGAGATATACTGAGCAATTGGCATAATTCCCATATTGGGTCCCTGACATGTGGAATAATGGCTATTATGGTTGGAAAAGCCAAGTGCAATCCATTAGAACTGCCTTACCTACAAGCATAGTATATCAAAAGCAATACTGCATCCCTAGAGGGGTTGCAGAGATTACTGCCACCATCAAGGACTTGAAGGATGCAAGGGTGGTGATTCTCACCACATCCTCATTTAATTCACCTATTTGGCCTGTGAGAAAACAGATGGAACTTGGAGAATGACAGTAGATTATCATAAACTTAATCTGGTGGTGACTCCAATCACAGTTACTGTTCCTGATGTAATTTCATTGCTTGAGCAAACTAGTACATTTCCTGGTATTTGATATGCAGCTATTGATCAGGCCAATGTCTTTTTGTTGATACCAATTTCTAAGGACCATCAGAAGCAGTTTGTCTTCAGATGGCAAGGCCAAAATTATACTATCATAGTGCTTCCTCTGGGGTATATCAACTCCCCAGCACTCTGTCAGAAGTCCATAGGGGTCGTGATCTCCTTTCCCTTCCACAAGACATCACACTGGCCCATTATATTGATGACATTATGCTAATTGGAACTAGTAGGGAAGAAGTATTGATGCCTCTAGACTTATTGTTGAGAAATATGCATGTTAGGTGTTGGGAAATTAACCCAACAAAAATTCAGTCCCCTTCCACCTAAGTGAAATTTCTAGAATCCAGTGGTGTGGGGCATGTTGAGATATTCCTACTAAAGTGAAGGATAAATTATTGTATGTAGCTTATCTGGCTTTCCCCTTAACTAAGAAGGAGGTACAACATCTGGTGGGCCTCTTTGGATTTTGGAGGCAACATATCCCTTATTTGGGTGTGTTGCTGCAGCCTATTTATCAAGTAACTTCGAAAGCTGCTAGTTCCGAGTGGGTCCAGAACAACAGAAGGTTCTGCAACAGTTTGAGGTTGCCATGCAGGCTGCTCTGCCACTTGGGCCATATGATCTGGTTGATCCAACAGTGCTTGAAGGGTCTGTAGTAGATAGAGATGCTGTTTGGAGTTTTTGGCCGGTCCTTATTGGTGAATCGCAAAGCAGATCCTTGGGATTTTGAAGCAAAGCCCTGCCATCCTCTGCAGATAACTACTCTCTTTTTGAGAAACAGCTTTTAGTTTGTTATTAGGTTTCAGGAGAGACTGAATGGCTAACCATGGGCCACCAAGTCACCATGAGGCCTGAGCTGCCCATCATGAACTGGGTGTTGTCTGAACCACAGACCCATAAAGTTGGACATGCATAGCAGCACTCCATCATTAAATGGAAGTGGTATATCAGAGATTGGGCTTGAGCAGGACATGAAGGCACAAGTAAGTTGCATGAGTAAGTGGCCCAAATGCCTATGGTCTCCACTTGAATCACATTACCTTCCCTCTCCCAGTCCACACCTATAGCCTCATGAAGCGTTCCTTATTATCAGTTGACTGAGGAAGAGAAAACTCATGCCTGGTTTACAGATGGTTCTGCGGGATATGCAGGCACCAATTGAAAGTGGACAGCAGCAGCACTGCAGCCCCTTTCTGGGACTTCCTTGATGGACGGTGCTGAAGGGAAAACTTCCCAGTGGGTAGAACTTAGAGCCATGCATATGGCTGCTCACTTTGCAGGGAATAAGAAATAGCCAGATGTGCAATTATATACGGATTCATGGGCTGTGGTTAATGGCTTTGCTAGATGGTCTGGGACTTGGAAGGAGCATGATTGGAAAATTGGTGACAAGGAGGTATGGGGAAGAGGTATGTGGATAGATCTCTCTCAGTGGTCCAAAGGAGTAAAGATATTTGTGTCTCATGTGAATGCGCACCAAAAGGTGACCTTGGCAGAGGTGGACTTTAACAATCAGGTAGATAGGATGGCACGTTCAGTGGAAACCAGCCATCCATTTTCCCCAGCTACTCATGTCAATGCTCAATGGACTCATGAACAAAGTGGCCATGCTGACAGGGGTGGAGTTTATCCATGGGCTGAGCATCATGAACTCCCACATCCCAAGGTTGATTTGGCTATTGTCACTACTGAGTGCCCAATCTGCCAGCCACAGAGACCAACACTGAGTTCACAATATGGAAACATTCCTTGGGGTGATCAGCCCGCAAACTGGTGGCAGGTTGATTACATTGGACCACTTCCACCATGGAAAGGACAGTGTTTTGCTCTTAGTGGAATAGATGCTTCTTCTGGATATGGATTCGCCTTCCCTGCACACAATACTTAGGCCAAAACTACCATCTGTGGACTTACAGAATACCTTGTCCACTATCATGGTATCCCACACAGCATTGCTTCAGATCAAGGAGCTCACTTAATAGCAAATGAAGTGTGGCAATGGGCCTATGCTCATGGAATTCACTGGTCTTCCCATGTTCCACATCATTCTGAAGCAGCTGGCTTGATAGGACGATGGAATGGCCTACTGAAAAACAATTATGGTGCCAGCTAGGTGGCAATTCCCTGAAGGATTGTGGCCATGTTCTCCAGGAGGCTGTATATGTTCCAAACCAGAGTCTAAAATATGGTGGTGTTTGTCCAATTGTCAGGATTCATGGGTCCCAGAACCAAGGGTTGGAAACAGGAGTGGTACCACTCACTATTACTCCTAGTGACTCATTAAAAAAATTTTTGCTTCCTGTGCCTACTACCCTATGTTCACGGGTCTGAAAATCTTAGTCTCAAAGGAAGGAACACTCCCATATGGAGACACAATACTGATTGCATTGAACTGGAAATTAAGGATGCTACCTGGTCATCTTGGTTTCCTCATTCCTCTGGATAAACAGACAAAGAAGGGCATTACTGTATTATTTGGTGTGATAGATCCTGATTACCAAGGGGAAATTGGATTGACATTACATAATGGAGGTAAAGAAGAATATGTCTGAAATACAGGAGATTCTTTAGGACATCTCTTAGTACTACCATGCCCTGTGATTAAAGTCAGTGGAAAATTACAGCAACCCAATTCTGATATGACTACTAATGAATGACCCAGACCCTTCAGGAATGAAAGTTTTGGTCACACTACCAGGCAAAGAACAACCACCAATGGAGGTGCATGCTGAGGACAAGGGAAATACAGAATGGGTGGTGGAAGAAGGTAGTTCTGAATATCAGCTACAACCACATGACTAGTTGCAGAAATGAGGACTGTGATTGTTATATTTCTTCATTGTATATGTGCATCAAGAAATTTTGTTTCTGTCTGTTATGAACTGTGATATGTAAATAAGATTAATGCTTTTACGGTTGTAGGTGTGTTAGCATATCATGTTAGACACAAATATGACTTTATAATTGTCCTTATTTAGAGATTATATATGATTAAGAAGATGTGTACAACTGCCACGTTGACAAAGGGTGGAATGTGTTAGTTGGAGCTGTGTGTCAACTTGACTGGACCACAATTCTGTTTAAGCAATTGTAATGTGGATTGTTCCCATGATAGGATCGAATGTATATATTTTGAGCAGCCACTCCATTGAATGAAAGTTTCCCTAGGGATGTGGCCTGCTTCCAGTATATTTATGGACATTCTGGGAAAAGAGACACTCTTCTGTGGATCAGGATTCTGTTGTGCTGCCTATAACTGTCCATGAGTGAACAATCCACCATTCTGCCTGGAGATCTTGGATTTGTCATTCATTGGAGTCAACAGCCAGTATACTGCCTGGCAACCTTGAGCTCCTCATCCCCTGCAGCTGTGTGAGTTGAGAAAAGCCTCCAGATTGATGTTTGATCCAAGAACTTTGGACTTGCCAGCTTCTATAAGTGTGTGAGCCATTTTCCTAAGATAAATTTCCCTTTCTCTCTATACATAAGCTTTATTGGTTTTGTTTCTCTAGAGAACCCAGTCTAACACATACTACATGGTTTTAAATCAAGAAGGGAGTGTGTCATAGTTGTATCCTTTCACCATACTTATTCAATCTGTATGTTGAGAAAATGATCTGAGATGCTGGACTATATGAGGAATAATGTGGCATCAGGATTGGAGAAAGAGTCATTAACAACCTGCAATATGCAAATGCCACAACCTTACTTGCTGAAAGTGAAGATGACTTGAAGCATTTACTGATAAAGATTAAAGACTTGCAGTCTGCAGTATGGATTACACTTCAACAAAAGAAAACAAAAATGCTCACAACTGAACCAATAAGCAGCATCACAATAAATGAAGAGAAGATTGAAATTCTCAAAGATTTCATATTACTTAGTTCCACAATCAACAGCAATGGAAGTAATAGTTAAGCACTCAGACGATGCATTGCATGGGGCAAATCTACTGCAAAAGATGTCTTTAAGGTGTTGAAGAGCAAGAATGTCCTTTGAAGACTAAGATATGCCTACCCCAAGCTATGGTGTTTTCAATCATCTCATATGCATGTGAAAACTGGATAATGAATAAGGATCACCAAATAAATATTGATCATTTTGAATCCTGGTGTTGGCAAAGAATGCTGAAAGTAGTTAGTATGGACTCCAGGTTGTTATGTGCCCTCAAGTCGGACCCGACTCATAGCGACCACTCCTTGGGTTTCTGAGTCAGTATCACTACAAAAGTAGATTGCACCATCTCCCTTCTGAGGAGTAGCTGGTGGGTTTGAACAGCCAGCCTTCTGGTTAGCAGTCAAGTGCCTTAGACATTACACTACCAGAGCTGGAAGAAGTGCAGCCAGAATGCTCCTTGGAAGTGAGAATGGCCAAACTTTGTTTCATCTACTTTGGTCATGTTGTCAGAAGGGACCATTCCCTGGAGAAGAATGTCATACTTGGTAAAGTAGAGGGTCAGTGAAAAGGGGAAGGCCCTCAATGAGATGGACTGATACAGTGGCTGCCGAGATGGGCTCAGGTATAGCAAGGATTGTGAGGTTTGTGCAGGACTGGACATTGTTTCATTTTGTTGTACATAGGGTCACTATGAGTAGAAGCCCAGTAAACAGCACCTAATAACAACAAAAATAGTCTTCAAAGTTACATCTCTGTTCTTTAACTCTTCAAAGGAGTCCCTTGCAGCATATTTGCCCAATGCAACATGATGTCTGATTTCTTAACTGCTTCTTCTTTGGGTGTTGCTTGTGGATCCAAGTAAAATGAAATGCTAGACAACTTCAAACTTTTCTCCATTTATCATGATGTTGTTTATTGATCCAGTTGTGAGGATTTTTGTGTTCTTTATGTTGGGGTGTAATCCATACTGAAGACTGTAGTTTTTGTTCATCAGTAAGTGCTTCAAGTCATCTTCAACTGCAGCAAGCAATGTTCTGTCTTCTGCACATTGCAGGTTGTTAATGATACTTCCTCCAATCCTGATTCTATGTTTTTCTTCATATAGTCCAGCTTCTTGGGATATTTTCTCAGCACACATATTGAATCAGTATGGTGAAAGAATACAACCCTAATGTAACCCTTCCTGATTATTAACCACGCAGGATCCCCTTGTTCTGTTAGAACAGCAGCCTCTTGGTCTATGTACAGCTTCCTCATGAGCAAAATCAAGTGTTTTGGAATTTCCATTCTTTGTAATTTTATCCACAATTTTATTATGATCCACCCAGCAGAATGTGTTATCCTAGACTGTGTGAATATCAGAGCAATTGTATCAGTATGATCTTTGAGAAGTCCCTTAGAAAAAAATCTTTAATTGTGCTGATAATCACAACTTATTACCTCACAGATGTGTTGAAGCAAGAGTGATAATTAATGTAACATGCTTTGGAAGACAACTGGTGAATCCAAGATTGCATCTTTGGAAATAAAAAAGGATGAAAAGGGGAGGGGAGGGGGAGGAAAAGATCAGGATACAAAGCATAAAGAGGTAACCTTCCAAATAGAGGAAAGTGATATGTTTGTGACAATTGATGAAATTAAATCCTAATGAAAAAAAAAACTATTAATACAGAGAAGCTTTTGCTTGGATTTGTTTGCAGTTGACAATTCTGAGCCACTTTTTTTCACTTTTCTTCTTTAGAACCACTGCCAATTTGACAACAAAACTGTTAGCACATATATTTTTATAACCCATATAAAGATAGGAAATTTAGGGAGGATTATCAGAAAGACAGAAATTTGCATAGATTTAATAAAACCTTTTCTGACTTGCTGTCTGAGCTTATCTTTTTTAAGTAGAACAGAGAAATTTGTGGAGCAAATTGGAAAACCATCAAAATTATGTATAAATAAAACTCACATTAGAACATTTTCAAAGAAGGATGTATGAAAACTCCAATTTCATGGGTACAATATGATTGTCTTTCTTCAAGCCTTTAATCCAACTAATTACCTTAGTTAATTTTAGCTTTCTTTCAGTGCCAAGTTTGCAAATGGATGGAAAAAAATAAAATTCAGAGAGTTTTGCCTACGATTAAGGGGATGGTTTAGAAATTAAATATATATAATGTAACTTTGATCTGTTTTCAAAGAGTTCTTAAACATTCCTTGAAGTATGTAAATTTTTACTCAATTCATTTAACAAACATGGATTGAACTACTGTATTTAAGGTTGACAAAGTGTCAGAGATACAATGGTGGTGAGCTAGGCTTATGTAATACTACCATTCTATAGGAATCACATTCTATTGGATAAATGAAGAGTTAAAGAAATTATTATACGTAGTAATTGTTTATTTACTATGTAATGCATGCTCAATGCCATTTATTGTGTACAAAACCTATTTGGCTTTCACCCAGATCACAATAAAAAAATAAATAAATATTTTTAAAAA
>NW_006921712.1:7765328-7784430 GCF_000298275.1 Orycteropus afer afer
TTTCTCCCATGGAGCAGCTTGTGAATTATAATTGGTGCCTTTTCAGTTACCACCTGAACACCAAACTATTGTGTCATCAGGGCCCCTTATGCTATCCACAGACACCCCAAACTACTGATAAACTGAGAAGCCCAAGGTCACCATATGGAGTGTCGATAGATGGAAGATTATTACCAATGAGAAATGGAGGAATTTGCAATCCTCTTTTTTATTCATTCTAAGTAATATCTCCAATTTTAATGAATATTTGCTCAGAATATTTTTTTCTATTCTGGGAGTATTTTCTTTAAAAATTGCAATAAATAATACAAATCTAATTATTTGAACCAATGTTTAGAATAGAATGTATTGTGTAATCTATTTTGTTATGTATGAACATTTTGGGAAGGAGTCTTGCCCAATGGAGTCTGGCTAGAAAATAGATTTCCAATATTTATTTGATTCAAGATTTTAGCACATGTGCGGGAAGGGAGTGGTAAAGAGATATGGGGGGAGGGCAATGTCTGGCAGTACTCAAGTGTCTGGTTAAAAACGATGTATGTGTTTATCATTTTATTCTGCTGAACAATAAAATATGGATAAAGAAAACTTTAGTGGAAATTAACAGTTTTTTGAGGAACATCAGGTAAATGTATCTGTTTCTAGAATGTATGGTTGAAACCCCTGTGAATACAAACCATCTGTGATTATATATGGATATAAACATTAGCAGTAGAAACAAACAATTATTTTAAAGGATTTGAGTGCAGAAGTTTAAAAAGTATTAACAAATATTTATTGTAAATTATCTTAATTCAACAGAAAAGAGCAGGTTAGACATTATAAGCATTATTTAAGTTAATTGATATGATATTTAAAAGAAATAATTAAATGAACCTTTTCACCTATAGTTTGTTCAGTTGGAAATTTGGTTTAGAGGAAAGAAACATATCCCCAAATTTACAATACCTCAAAATTTGGACAACCAATTGTGAGGGAGCCGATTGGATTAAATAGGTCAAGCAGAAATTGATGATGAGACATTTAGATTGACAGTCACAGCAGGACCTGAATTTTATGCTGGTAGTCATTTTCAACCATCTAAATGCAAAATATGGAAGGGCATTGTTTGTAATCTCTGATAATTGTTTCTCAAAGTAAATGGTATTTAATAAGTGTTCTTTCTACTCAACAGATCTCTGGAGAGTTGAAAAATACAACTTTATTAATATACAACATAGTTCAACAAAATATATTTTATATTAATTCTGGAATTAATAGTTAAACTCCTTCATAAATAGGTACAACAGATATTGGAGTACATAGACAATGTAATAAGGAATATGAATGATAAGGATGAACTTATGTCAATAGCTAAATAAGATAATCCATTGAAAGAGTAAATGGCTTCTCTGAATTTGAATAAGAGTTACGTGTTTTGTGTGTACAAGTGGACATACCTATACCAAAAAGGTTTTTTTGTTTATCTGAAATTCACAGTTAAGTGGTGTCCTTCATTTAATTTTGTCACCCAATTAGATGACAAGATGGTTTAAAATAGGAACCATAATAAGTGAAATGGAAAAGTAAGGGGAACAGATGAGAGAACAGAAAAGACAATGAGATAAAAGAGGGACAGAAGAGCTCCTGCAGTAATTCTAGAGGAATAATAACATCAAAAATGAAGGGGTATAGAAATAGGCAAAGAACAACCAATAAGAAAAACAAAGACACTGTATTCAGAGCTTGCTGTAGCAAGGGAGTTAGCCTCACCTTTTGTTTGGTAGAGACTCAAAGGTAGGCAGAGTGGGAAAGCTTCATAGTGGAAAAAGGGAAAGGCTTCAAGTATTGTGGGAGGTTGTTGGTATGGGGATGATGTAGCTGGGCTAACTAGAAGAAGGATATCCTATATGATTGGTTAGGGGAGCATATTTGGTTTTCTCTGTTGAGTCCTATGTTGGGAATAACAATCAACCTAATGCCGTCTAGTTGATTCCGACTCACAACTACCCTTTAGGGCAAAGTAGAACTGCCTCATAATGTTTCCAAGGCTGTAAATTTTTATGCAGGCAGACTTCCTCATCTTTCTCCCCTAGAGTAGTTGGTGGGATTGAACTGCCAACCTTTCATTTAGCAGACGATCACTTAACCATTACACCAATAGGGCTCCCTCTATCTTGGAGTGAGAGGCCAAAAATAGGAAAATAATCTATCTCAGTTATCTAGTGCTGCTATAATAAAATTACCACATATGAATAGTTTTGACGCAGTGAAATTTATTTTCTCACAGTTTAGTAGGGTAGAAGTACAAATTTAGAATACCAACTACAAAGGAAGACTTTTTCCCTCTACTGTCTCTGGAGGAAGGTCCTTGTCTCTTTTCAACATCTGTGGGTCTGGCATTACTTGGAGAAGTCCATATGTCTTGGCATTCTCCTGTGTCTAGAAGGTCATCAGTACAGGGACCTAGCTCATCTTTCTTGTTGGTAGTCAGGCCCTCTCTCTCTGTTCATTTCTTTCTCCTTTATCTCTTGTGAGATATAAAATGATGCAGGTCACACCCCTGGGAAACTCTTCTTACATTAGATTAAGGCTGTAACCTGCATAAAAGTGTTGCATCACACCCAAATTCTGTCTCTTTAACATAAAAATCATAACCTAATCTTCATTAACATAACCTAATTCTCCCACATTAACACATAGAGATCAGGATTTACACACATTGTAAAATGGATCATAATTACAAAAAATCACAAATGGAGGATAACTACACAATACTGGAAATCAGTTTAGCCAAGTTGACATGTATTTTGGAGGACACAATTCATCCATAACAGTATCAAGTATTCCACCACCAATATAGCAGTTTGTTGAATTTGTGGTGGCTTGCATGTTGCTTGGAGTCCATTTGACTTGTAAGGAAAGAAATCAAAGGGAGCTTTTGACTAAAGTGAAATGGTGAATCAAGCCATGTGTCTGCTGTATTCAGCAAAGTTAAAATAAAATTAGCAATCCATGACCTTTGAATTCCTTATGGTGTCCAAAATCATGGACTAAAGTAACTAAGGACATGCTTTTCTTTGTGGTCAAATAAGAATATGGAAAGAATGTACAGAATAAGAGAACATAAAATTAATAATCAAAATATATGATTATTAGGAAAGAGCTATGTTCTTGTCCAAAGTCAGACTTAAATTTTTTTTATTTTTAGCCAGGACTTCCAAACTGTTCCTTCCAGTTTGACACCTGTTGAGAAATTGTCTTTCCTAGATATACTGAATCAGAATCTGCAGTTTAACAAGATTCCCAGGTGATTCTTATAGGTTCTCAGGTACATATTAATCACCTAGGGCTCTTATTAAAATGCAGATTCTGGTCCAGTATCTCCAGGAAAGGCAAATTCGCAGTAGAGGATCAAACCAGAATATAGTGATTGGAACCCCTGTTTTTAGCAAAAGATTTTCCTGTTTGTATGTTTCCACTGAATTCTGCTAAATACATAACTTTTAGAAAAGAGTGGGGGAACTTTAGTGGTGGTTAAAGCAATAAAACTTTAACCACTCTCAGCAACCAATGAAGGAACCAAAAATACAGTTTGTTAAGAAATGTTTTATAGGGGATATTTATCCAGAAGATGTTGAGATAATGTTTGTGCAGTATAATGAATGCATATGTAACAGAGGATTTCTTACTAGATTCGCTCCAGGAAATCTATCAGCTAACCATTTAGAATTTTAACTTGCTATTGGCTCATAGCTATAGGTCTTACAGTGATATGTAATACTAAGTGACCATGATTGTAATTTACATATAGTTGTTTTCTCTACTGGGTAAAAAAAACCTTTGAACTCTTCTATCTGTGAAACACTGGGTTGAAAGCCTCTGGACCCTGCGTTCCCCAATTCATGAGCTGTTTTCTCTCTCAATAGAACTCTGCTTTTACTTTAAGCAGGTTCTCTGAATAATCTCTAGGACAGTACCCTGAGATGGGGTCTCGATGCAAAGGGACACAGCTGCCTTTTATGTAAAATATCTCTAGGAAATAAGTTGCCTTAAGCAAGTAGCTTTTACGTATTTTCTGGAAAATATGCATTGTAAGCATTTTTTGAATGTTGTATGTAATTTTTTTAAGCCAGCATGAATTTCTGCAATTAAGTTTGCAATCAATCTTATTAGCACCCCTATATGAAAGTGATGTAGTACCTAAGGCATTTGACAGCTAACAAGGAGGCTGGTGGTTCAAACCCACCAGCCACTCCTCAAAAGGAAGAGTGGACAATCTACTTCCATAGAGATGCCACCTCAGAAAACTAAGAAGGGGTTGCTGTGAGTGGAATTGACTCCATGGCAGTGAGTGGGATTTATACCAAAGTATCCAAAGATACAAATCCCCTTTTTGGAATGTCATGTCTCTTGTCTACTGACCTCATGAAGGACCAATCAAAATAACTTTCAGGTTCTGCCCTTTACCCATTTGCTCTTAGAGATCTCTCCTAGTACTCATTATTTGCACTTTGTGCACTGGTGGCTCCCCATTTGAATGTACCTCTTAGATACTTTAGTAAGTCTTCTGAATTTCACCTAGTCACAGTCAGGAGATTTTTCTTTGCAACAGATGGCAACTATCTATCTAAATCTATCTACCTAACTCTCTATTTCTACCACTCTTCTGTCAGTTTATTGTACTGTGTTGCTGTAAAGCTGGAGGCTATACTCCCAATATCTCAAATACCAACAGGGTGACCCATGGTGAACAGGTTTCATCAGAGCTTCCAGACAAAGACAGACTGGCAAAAGAGATGAAGCCATCCACTTCTGAAAAAACTGACCACTGAAAACCTTATGATTACCAGTGAAACACTGTTCAATATATTGCTGGGAACTTTATTAATAGCCTTGAAACATTGTATTATGTACTGCATAAAGATGAGCCCCTGAAGTTTGAAGGCACTCAAAATATGTTTGGAGAAGAGCTGCCTCCTCAAACTAGAGTAAAACTTAATGACATAACTGGAATAAAGCTTTTGGGACTTTCATTTGCTGACGGGGCATATGTCAAAATGGGAAGAAAGAGCTGCAAACATTCATTAATAATCAGAACATGGAATGTACAAAGGATGATACTAGAAAAATTGGAAGAAACAAACAAAAAAAGCAAACTCACTGACATCAAGTCAGATCTGACCCATAATGACCCCTCCTTGGGTTTCCAAGGCAGTATCACTATAAGCAGATTGACCAATCTTCCTTTCAAGAAGTAGAAAGGAAGTCAAAAGTGAAATGGAACACATAAATGTCAATATCTTAAGCATTAGTTAGCCAGAATGGACTAGTATTGGCCATTGTGAACAGGTTTCAGCAGAGCTGAATTTTGAGTTGGACGATTGTGTGATCTACTATGCTGGGGAGGACAAATTTAAGAGGAATGGAGTTGCAATCATTATCACAAAGAATGTTTCAAGAATATTCTGAAGTACAATGCTGTCAGTGATACGATAATATCCATACAGCTCTGCTAGTGTAGTGACTAAGGCATTTAAATGCTAACCAGAAGGTTGGTGGTTCAAACTGACCAGCCACTCCTCGGAAGGAAGACTGGGCAATCTATTTCCATAGAGACACCACCTTGGAAACCCAAGGAGGGGTCACTATGAGTTGGGATTGACTCAGTGCCAATGAGTTTAGCTTGGGTTTTTTGGTACAAGGAAAACTCGTTAATACCACTATTATTCAAATTTATGTACTAACTAGTAAAGCCGAAGATGAAGAAAGTGAAGATTTTGCAAACTTCTGCAATCTGAAAATCACCAAACATGCTATCAAGATGTATTGATAATTATTGGTGATTGGAATGTGAAAGTTGGAAACAAGGAAGTATCATCGGTAGTTGGAAAATATGGCCTTTGTGACAGAAATGACACCAGTGATCACATGACAGAATTTTGCAAGACCTATTCATTACAAATACTATTTTAAAACAACATAAATGGTAGCTATACATGGGGACCTCACCAGATAGAATACACAGAAATCAGATGAACTACATCTGCAGAAAGAAGTGATAGAGAAACTCAAATCATAGTCAGAACAAGCCCAGGAGCTGACTCTGGACAAGACCAACAATTGCTCATATGTAACTTCAAATTAAAGCTTAAAAAATTAAAATATGTCCATATGTTAGAATGTGTTCTCTAGAGAAACAAAACCAGTAAAGCTTATATATATATATAAAGAAAATTTATCTTAGGAAAATGGCTCACACACTTATAGAAGCTGGCAAGTCCAAAGTTCTTGGATCAAATGTCAAAGTGGAAGCTTATCCTGACTCACGAAGCTTCAGGGGCTGAGGAGCTCAAGATTGGCAAACAGTATATGAATCCAAATTTCCAGGCCAAATGGTGGATTTTTCGCTCACAGACAGTTGTAGGCAGCACAACAGAATCCGGATCTACAGAACAGTGTCTTTTTTCAGAATGTCCATAGATATACTAGAAGCAGGCCAGACCCCTAGGGAAACTGCCTTTCAATGATTGGCTGCTCAAAACATATACATATGATCCCATCATTGAAACAACCCACATCAAAATTGCTTACACCACACAGATTTGTGGTCCAGCCAAGTTGACACACAGCTCCAACTATCACAGTCCACCCTTTGTTGACTTGGCAGTTGTACACATCTTCTTTACCATATATAATCTCTAAATAAGGATAATTATAACGTCATGTTTGCACCTAACATGATACACTAACACACATACAACCAAAACACATTAACGTCATTTACATTTCATAATTCATAACAGAAGGAAACAAAAATATTTGATGTACTTATACAATGAAGAAATATAACAATCGCAGTCCTCATTTCTGCAACTGGTCACATGGTCATAGCTGATATTCAGAACTACCTTTTTCTACTACCCATTCTGTATTTCCCTTGTCTCAGCAAGCACCTCAGCTGGTTTTGGTTCTTTGCCTGGTGGGTTGACCCAAACCTACAATCCTGAAGGGTCTGGGCCATTAGTAGTCATATTAGAATTGGGCTCATGTGGTTGTAGCTGATATTCAGAACTTCCTTCTTCCACCACCCATTCTGTGTTTCCCTTGCCCTCAGCAAGCACCTCGGCTGGTCATGGTTCTTTGCCTAGTGGGGTGACCAAAACCTTCATTCCTGAAGAGTCTAGGCCATTAGTGGTCATGTCAGAATTGGGTTGCTGCAATTTTCCATTGACTTTAATCACAGGGCATGGTAGTACTAAGAGATGTCCTAAAGAATCTCCTGTATTCCAAACATATTCTTCTTTACCTCCATTATGTAATGTCAATCAAATTTCCCCTTGGTAATCAGGATCTATCACACCAGATAATACAGTAAATGCCTTTCTTTGTCTGTTGATCCAGAGGCATGAGGAAGCCAACATGGCTGGGTGGTATTCTTAATTTCTAGTTCAACTCAATCAGTATTGTCTTCAGTGGGAGTGTTCCTCCATTTGGGAATAAGATCTCCAGATCCGCAGAGCATAAGGTAGCAGGGAAAGGAAGCAAACATTTTTTGAGTGGGTCACTAGGGGTAATAGTGTGTAGTACCACTCTCGTTTCCACCCCTTGCTTCCTGGACCCATGAATCCTGGCTATTTTGAGAATCAGCACCATATACTGAACTCTGGTTTAGAGCATATACCGCCTCCTGGAGAATATTGCCCCAACCCTTTAAGGTATTGCCACCTAGATTGCACCGTAATTGTGTTTTCAGTAGGCCATGCCAACATTCTATCAAGCCAGCTGCTTCAGGATGATGGGGAACATGGGAAGACCAGTGAATTCCATGAGCATAGGCCCATTGCCGCACTTCATTTGCTGTGAAGTGAATCCCTTGATCTGAGCAATGCTGCGTGGGATAACATGATGATGGATAAGGCATTCTATATGTCCACAGATGGTAGTTTTGGCAGAAGCATTGCATGCATGGAAGGCAAATCCATATCCAGAATAAGTATCTATTCCAGTAAGAACAAAATTCTGTCCTTTCCATGATGGAAGTGGTCCAGTGTAATCAACCTGCCACTATGTTGCTGGCTGATCACCCCGAGGAATGGTTCCATATCATGGACTGTCTTGGTCTCTGCTGCTGACAGATTGGGCACCCAGCAGTGGCAGTAGCCAAATCAGCCTTGGTAAGTGGGAGTCCATGTTGCTGAGCACATGCATACCTCCATCCCCATCACCATGGCCATTTTGTTCATGAGCCCATTGAGCAATGACAGAGTAGCTGGGGAAAAAGGATGACTGGTTTCCACTGAACATGTCATCCTATCCATCTGATTGTTAAACTCCTCCTCTGCTTGCTGAGGTCACCTTTTGGTGGGCATTCACATAAGACACAAATATCTTTACTCCTTTGGCTCATTCATTGAGATCTATCCATCTACCTCTTCCCCATACATCCTTATTACCAACTTTTCAATCTTGCTCCTTCCAAGTCCAAGACCTTCCAGCCAAACCATTAGCCACAGCCCATGATTCCTTAAATAATCGCACATCTGGCTATTTCTTATTCCATGCAAAGTGAGCAGCCACATGCACGGATTGAAGTTCTGCCCATTGGGAGTTCTGCCCACTGTCCTTCAGGGAAATCCCAGAAAGGGGCTGCAGTGCTGTTGCTGTACACTTTCGAATGGTGCCTGTATATCCTGCAGAACCAACTGTAAACCAGGCATGAGTTTTCTCTTCCTCAGTCAACTGATAGTAAGGAACTCTTCATGAGGCTATAGCTGTAGACTGGGAGAGGGAAGGTATAATTCAAGTGGAGATCATAGGCATTTGGGCCACTTCCCCATGCAACTTACTTGTGCCTTCATGTCCTGTTTGAGCCCGATCTCTGCAAAAAGAGAGTAGTTAACTGCAGAGGATGGCAGGGCTTTGCTTCAAAATTCCAAGGATCTGCTTTGCGATTCACCAATAGGGACTGGCCAAAGACTCCAAACAGCATCTCTATCTACTACAGACCTTTCAGGCATCATTGGATCAGCCTGATCATGTGGTCTAAGTGGCAGAGCAGCCTGCATGGCAACCTCAACTTGCTGCAGAACATTCTGTTGTTCTGGACCCCACTCAAAACTAGCAGCTTTTGAAGTTACTTGCCACAGCAACACACCCAAATGAGGGATATGTTGCCTCCAAAATCCAAAGAGGCCCACCAGATGTTGTGCCTCCTTCTTAGTTAAGGGGGAAGCCAGATAAGCTACATACAATAATTTATCCTTCACTTTAGTAGGAATATTTCAACTTGCCCCACACCATTGGATCCCTAAAAATTTCACTGAGGTGGAAGGGGACTGATTTTTTGTTGGGTTAATTTCCCAACCTTTAGCATGCGTATTTCTCAACAATAAGTTTAGAGTCATCAATACTTCTTCCTTACTAGTTTTAATCAGTATAATATCATCAATATAATGGACCAATGTGATGTCTTGTGGAAGGGAAAGGCAATCAAGATCCCTATGGACTTCTGACATAGTGCTGGAGAGTTGATATACCCCAGAGGAAGCACTATGATAGCATACTGTTGGCCTTGCCAGCTGAAGGCAAACTGCTTCTGATGGTCTTTTGAAACTGGTATCAAGAAAAAGGCATTGACCTGATCAATAGCTGCACACCAAATACCAGGAGATGCACTAATTTGCTGAAGCAACGAAACCACACCAGGAACAGCAGCTACAATTGAGAACACCACCTGATTAAGTTCACGATAATCAACTGTCATTCTCCAAGATGCATCTGTTTTTTGCACAAGCCAAATAGACACATTAAATGGTGATGTGGTGGGAATCTCCACCTTTGCATCCTTCAGGTCCTTGATGGTGGCAATAATCTCTTCAACCCCTCCAGGGATGCGGTATTGCTTCTGATTTACTATTTTTGTAGGTAGAGGAAGTTCTAATGGCTTCCACTTGGCTTTTCCTACCATAATAGCCCATACTCCACATATCAGGGACCTAGTGTGGGAATTCTGCCAATTGCTCAGTATATTTATTCCAATTATGCATTCTGGAACTGGGGGAATCACTACCATATGAGTTCAGGGACTCACTGGACCCACTGTGAGACACACTTTATCTAAGACTCCATCAATAACTTGACCTCCGTATGCCCCACTCTGACTGGTGGGCCACAATGATGCTCTGGGTCTCCTGAAGTTAGTGTCAGTTCAGAGCCAGTGTCCAGTAATCCCCAAAAAGTCTGATTATTTCCTTTTCCCCAATGAACAGTCACTCTGGTAAAAGGCCCCAGATCTCTTTAGAGAAGACTACAAGAAAGACTGACATTATAGATCTTTGGCAATGTAGTGGGGTCCTTCCTCAAAGGGACCCAGCCTTCCCTTCTTTTAAGGGGTTTGTGGGACTGTAAACTGACTCAAGTCTGGGAATTGATTGAGAGGTGACTCTGTATTCTGGTGATTCAATCTAGGCTGTTGTTCACATGACCTAGGATTCTTCTGTTTATACAGATCAAGTAAATATTTAGTAGGTTTGCCATGTATTTCACTACTAGGAACACCATGCACAAGTACCCAATGCCATAATTCCATAGGAGTCAGACTATTCCGATTATTGTTCCGACTCTGCTGTCTATTATGGTAACCACTCCCACCTTGCTTTTATCTATTAACTGCTGCCATTTGGCCCTGGTGGTTCAAACCCACTAGCCACTCCTCGGAAGGAAGGTTGGGCAATCCTACTTCCGTAGTGATACTGCCTCGGAAACCCAAGGAGGGGTCGCTATGAGTCAGGGCCGACTTGACGGCACATAACAACAACAACAACAACCACGGGGTCCAATCAGCTCCATCCATTAGGGCAGTTCCCACTGTCAAATCTGGTTTACATAAAATAGCAATCACAGCAGTCTTCAAAGATGCTGGGGCTCCCTTCACAAATTTATTCTTCTGTACTGGTGAAAGGTGTGTCTCTGGACTCTCCATTTCTGTCTATAGGGTCTAATCTGATCAATCCATTCCAACAGGTCAATTTCCCTAAGCATCTAGATACCTTCTTCTACATTAAACCAAGGTAGGTCTTGACTTCAACTTGACTTAAGGTAGGCCACTACATAATACATGCTTCAATAAGTCAACCAAATAAATTATTAGATCCTTTCCTAACCTCTTGAGCTGAAACATTGAATGAAGAATCCATACTTAGTAGGCCTAAATCAATAAAGTCAGACTGATCCAATATTAATTCCTTGCACCATTATCCCACACCCTCAATATCCATTCCCATACATATTCTACAGGTTTCTGTCTGTACATGATAGCAAAATCAAGTAGGTCTTTTTGGGTGTAGTATACCACCTCTTCAATCATACTTTATATTTCACCTTTTGGGGCTCACTTGGACTTAACTTTTGTTATAGGTTTAGCAGCAACAATGGGTGGTTGGAGCAGTTCCTGAGAATATTCAGCAATGTCTTCCATGGCCTCTGCCTCAGGCAATGACCCAGCAGGAACAGCTGGGTTAATCCAATCAAACTAAGGTGGAGGGGATAATGGTTTTACAGTAATCTCTTCAAATGTGAGGGATTCAACAGAATTTACAGGCTCCATATCCTGATCTTCCTGACTATCTGACCATATGTCCCCATTCCAGGTTTCAGGATCCCATTTTTTCCCAATCAATGTCCTGACTTTAACTTCAGACACCTTTCTGAGCTAGTACTTTAATTGGTGTTGTAATTCAGCCCCTTTACGATAATACTCTGGGTTTGGTTTCAGCAACATCAGTTCTGTTACTAGAAGAAAGAAGGCTTTCTTTGAGAGCAGAACTTGGAACATTGAGGTCTTTTATGTGGCACTTAAGCTATGACTCAGCAGCCCTGAACTCATTTCACTCTTTCACCACTTTGGCTAGTGTAAGTAGGACAAATCAACCAGCTTACTTATACTCCTCATGCTGACAAAATTGCCAAAAATTATTAAATATGTGATCACCCAGAGCCTCACTTCTCACAAATTCTTGATCTATTGGTGGTGCAATTTTATATATTAATGTTGCCACCTCACGCCAGGGATTAGCAGTGCCCTTTTTACTTACAGAGGCAGGGTCACTAGGGTCTTTATGATAAATCAAATTGGAGAACCAATTTAGGAAGCCCATCCTTATGATTTTGTCTCTCTTAGAACCACTCCTGGTACCGAGAGAGTGGGTTGTTGCTCTGACAGATACCTAAAATGTGGAAACAGGAGTGGAGTGCATCCTTGGCTTGAGACCCTGGCAGAGAGAGCCCGACATACAGCAAGAAAGACAGGAGGAGCAAAGCTGAGGAAAGAGCATGAGAGTCAGCAGTAGCAGAGCCCAGAGACTGGCATTAAACAGCAACAGGCTTACCAGCCCATGGATGAGAAAGCCAAGTGCCATTGGGTAGGTGGCTTCTTATTGGACTAGGTTGCCTTCAGGCATTATTTGGTAAAAGGTACCACCATGTGATGGAATAGTAGGTTGGCTGGCCCACAGAGCAAGAAAGCCTAGTGCTTTGGGGGCAGGATTTTCCAGTGGAGTGGTTTGCTTTTGGCATTAATTGGCAGAAGTGGAGAAACCAAGGAAATGGAAGCAGAGCTGCCTCAGCTTGGAAGGGTGTGAGACCATGTTTCTATATAACCACCCTGTATGTAACCATTTTAAGTATGTAGCCATTTTGCAATATGCCTTAGCATTTACTTCACGCTTTAGTTACTGGAAAAACCACAAAGAATCCTGACTACCCCCACCTCATTGATACCCAAGCATTCTCCTTAGCAACAACCAATCAGTAAATGGTAGAGAAATACCTTACCTAAAATAGTTAGAAAAGACAGTTGGTGGCTTCGGCCCACAAGACAGAGCCAATCAAGTAGGAACAACTAGCAACTTGGAAAATGTCAACCAATCCTGTAATTTTCTGATTGAAACTTCCTCCTTCCTGCTATACCCCCTATAAAAACCCCATTACCCCTGAGTTTGGGGCTCTCAATCTTGAACCACTGCATCAGTGACGGTTGAGGGTCCGAGCTCGAGCTTGAATAAACAACCCCTATGCTTTTGCAGTGGAATTGGCTCTTTGGTGATTTTTGGGGATTCAAGATCTGGGCGCAACAAAGGTAGGTCCATGGCATTTGGGGGTGGAACAACCACAGCCCTTTAGGTTTTAAAGAGCCAGGCCTTCACCAACTTGGTTCTGGAGTGTGGGGCTGCTCATTCATGTGAGCCAGTGGGATGGAGCCATAGCCGCTACCCAAGAGTGAGAGAACGGGGCCCACCAGGCCAATGGGATGAGGTCACCACTTAAAGGAACTAGGGACTGGAGTCACCCAGTGGAGGAGATCTGTATAGATGCCACCCAATGAAGATCTGTACAGATGACAAGTTGACAAGGGGTGGAATTGTGGTAGATATGTTTGTGTGTCAACTTGGCTGGGGCTAGTTGAGTGGCTGGGCAGCTGGTGGTAGTTATTTCCCATGATGAGACTGGCAATCAGCTCCATGGTGGGATCTACCACAAGCAGCTGAGTAGCTGCCTTTGGGATGTGGTCTGCTTCCTGTACATAAGGAGAAACCTTGGGAATGGTCTTTAGCTTATGGAATGATTGGACCCTGAATGTGGCTGAGTCAGCAGTCTTCCATGCTCTGCCAACCTTGGGATTTACAATGGACTGCCGTGTTGTTTGGTAAAATCACAACAGTGCCATTTTTTTGTCAACCTTGGGCTTCTCAGCCTCAGCAGCCAGCAACTGTCTGAGTGAACAAAAGCCTCTAGCTTCAGTGGGCCAGGAGCTGGAGGCAGAGCTGAAGCCCAACACTGAGGGGCTTTCACCCAGCCTCTAGAGCTTGACACTTTGAACTTGGACTTAAAGTCTCTAAATTGTAAGAATAAACTCCTGTTTGTTAAGGACATCCCATTTGTGGTGTATTCTTGCCAGAGTGGCTCTAGGTAACCAGAACAGTCCATGAGAACCAAAATACGACCTCCATTATGTCCCACCTGAATTTAAAGATCATCTGAAGAACAGATTTGATACACTGAACACCGATGACCAAAAATCAGATGAATTTTGAGATGATATCAAGAACATCATAAATGAAGAAAGCAGAAGATTATTAAGAAGTCAGGAAAGGAAGAAAAAACCAAAATGGATGTCAGAAGAGACTCTGAAACTTGCTCTTGAACAGATAATAGTTGAAGCTAATGGAGGAGGTGACAAGATAAAAGAGTTGAACAGAAGATTTCAAAGGGCAGTTAGAGAAGAAGTATTATAATTAAAAGTGCAAAAACCTGGAGTTAGAAAATCAAAAGGGAAAAACACGCTCAGCATTTCGCAAGCTGAAAGAACTGCAGATAAAAATCTAGCCTCAAGTTGTAATATTGAAGGATTTTTTGGGCAAAATATTGAATGGTGCAGAAAGCATCAAAAGAAGATGATGCTTCTTTTAGAAGCATCAGAGTCACTGTATCAAAAAGAATCACTGTATCAAAGTGATAAATAGAGTCACTGTATCACAGAGTCACTGTATCAAAAAGATACAGTGTCACTGTATCAAAAAGATACAGTGTCACTGTATCAAAAAGATACAGTGTCACTGTATCAAAAAGATACAGTGTCACTGTATCAAAAAGAATTGGCCATTGTCCAGCTATTTCAAGAGGTAGATATGATCAAGAACCCATGGTATTGAAAGAAGAATTCAAAGCTGCACTGAAGGAACTGGCAATAAACAAGGTTTTAAGAATTGACAGACTAACCATTGAGATGTTTCAACAAATGGATGCAGTGCAGGAAGTGCTTACTTTTTTGTGTCAGGAAGTTTGGAAGATAGCTACCTGGCCAACTGACTGGAAGAGATAAATATCTGTGCCCATTCCAAAGAAGGGTGATCCAACAGAATACAGAAATTATCAAGCAATATCATACACAAGTAAAATGTTGCTGAAGATAATTCAAAATGGTTGCAACAGTATACTGATGGGAAGCATCCAGAAATGCAAGCTGGATTCAGAGAACACATGGAATGAGGGATATGCTCGCTGAGGTCAGATGGATTTTAGCTGAAAGGAAAGAATATCAGAGAAATGTCTACCTGGTGTTTCAGAGACTCCGCAAAGACATTCGACTGTGTGGATCATAACAAATTCTGGATAATATTGCAAATAATGTGAATCCAGAACACTTAATTGTTCTCATGAGGAAACTATACATATACCAAGAGACTGTTGTTTGAACAGAACAAGGGGATACTGTATGGTTTAAAATAAGGAAGGGTAGACTTCAGGGTTGTATTCTTTCACTATATTTATGCAATCTGTATGCTGAGCAAATTATCCAAGAAGCTGTACTGTATGAAGAAGAATGCAGCATCAGGATTGGAGGAAGAACAATTAGCAACCTGTGATATGCATATGACACAAACTTGCCTAAAAGTGAAAATTCTTGAAATACTTACTGATGAATATCAAAAGTTACAGCCTTAAACATGTATTACATTGCTCCAGAATGAAAATGAAAATTCTCACAATTGAACCAATAAGCAACATCATGAAATATGGAAAAAAAAGATTGAAGTTGTGTGGGATTTCATTTTACTTGGATCCACAGTCAATACCCAAGGAAGCAACACTCAGGAAATCAGACACCATATTGCACTGGGCAAATCTGCTGCAAAATATCTATTTAAAGTGTCAAGAAGCAAAGATATGCTTTGAAGCCTAATGTGTGCCTGACCCAAACCACAGTATTTTCTATCACTTCATATGCTTGTGAAACCTGGACAATGAGTAAGGAAGTCCACAGAAGAGTTGATGCCTTTGAATTGTGATGCTGGCAAAAAACAAGTACTGAAAATATCATGGACTGTCAGAATAATGAACAAATCTATCCTGGAAGAAGGGCAGCCATGATGCTCCTCGGAAGCAAGAATGTCCAGAGTTCATCTCACCCACTTTAGTCTTGTTGTCAGAAGAGTCCATTCCTTGGAGAAGGATATCATGCTTGGTAAAGTAGAGGATCAGACCCTCAAGGAGGTGGATTGACATAGTGGCTGCAACAATGGGTTCAGTCATAGCAAGGATTATGAGAATAGTGAAGGACTGAGCAGTGTTATGTTCTGTTGCACACAGTGTTGCTGTGAGTCAGAGTAACTAGACAGCACCTAACAACAACATCTGTCTTTCTGCCTATCTATTATTAATCAAGTCCTGAACATTGTTAAATAAATCTTGTTAGGCCCAAAAAGGAGTAATTCATGCTAAGCTCTACCTTAACAAAGCAAAACTTAAGTACATTTCTATTTCTTGTATGTCTTGACTACCTCAGAAATAGAAATCTGAGCTATCAAATTAGGACTTGTTTGCTCTTCTTTACCTAGTTCAAAATTTGCCCTTAATCCCTAATAAGGAAAGAAAATGCCCACCAGTCAATTTGAAATTTCCCAGCACAGCTTCCTTTTTCCTGTGTGTCTGTTACCTATAAAACTCCCCACCTTCTACCCCTCTTTCAAACTCTTATCTGACTTTCAGACCAGATACTTCCCTATTCATTAATTACAAATAAAACTTATTAGTTATACACAAATTTAATCTTGGGGATCTTTTATTTTTAACAACATTTTGGGCTCATTGATGCAGGGATTGTTATTTGACTTTATGGATTAGTAACTGCAGGTAGTGGTTTGATGTCCTGAGATCATTGCTGCAAGTTAGAATTCTATTTTTAGATGTGATCTGGCCATTATCCATTTGGTTATTCCATCTCTCACTTATATATGAATCATTAAAGGAAAGTGAGGCTGAGAGGAGGAGAAAATGGACAGAAAAGAGTGTCATAGAAACTAAGGAAAGAAAATCATTAAAAAAGAACTTATCAGCAATCGAGAATACCACAAAGAGATAAAATAAAAACTGAAAGGGTAATTTAGGATAAGCAAATTTGTAGCTCTCTAATTGCCTTATACAGAAGAGCTACTGAGTGGGAAATGTAATGGGTTGAAAAAAGAATCTAAGGTCAGCAAGTAAATACATGATGTTGGTTACTATTTCAAGTATCTGCATGCAGAGGAATGCAGGTCAAAATAAGAGTTGCAAAGACAGCAGGCTTCTTGTTGCAGATTTTGGAGAAGGTTGACCAAGGTCATAAAGGAGGAAGGCAGCGTTGGCAGAAAGTTTGAAAGGAAGGAATTGGTACACTTCTAAGTATCCATTTGACTCCTCATTTATGCTGTATTCTCATGGTTTTCCAAACTGTTAGTTTGGTAAAAATTAACAGTCCAGTTATTCATCTGAAAATAAGAAAAAAGAAAAAAAGTCCAATTCAAATGTGTATAGCAACATGAAGTTTTTTTGTTTTTTTTTTACTTAAATTCTTAGTGAATTTCTTTGAAAAAAATTAAATAAAAGAAATTGTGGACAATAGTAAATCATTCAAACAAGACCAAACCATATTAACCTTGTTCATAACCTTAGTCTCTCTTAGAGAAGCTAACTTATTTGGCCATTTTTACTGAAATAAAGAGAGGCTTCAAGTAGATATGATCTTTTAGAAAAGCTCATTGAAAGGTGAATATATAACAATGCCAATGCTTGGAAGTTTCACTTTTGAAGATATTCTTTATTTCTGGCTTGCAGGTTTTAGATGAATGGTCTAAAAAGGTTAAACCCAGGAAATAGCAGTTACTTTAATCAGTAAATCAGATCAGTAAATTGACTTACTTCTCTTTGCTTTATCATTGTATAGAATTTATGTTAAAAAGAACTCCACTCTTTGGGCTCTTGACTGCAAACCAGAAGGCTGGTGGTTCAAACCCACCAGCCCACTCCTCAGAAGGAAGAAGGGGCAATCTACTTCCGTAGTGATACTGCCTCAGAAACCCAAGGAGGGGTGGCTATGAGTCACGTCCGACTCGAAGGCACATAACAACAACACAACAACAAGCGTACAAAAGAGATTGTAGAAATAAATTTTTTGAGGAACGTTTTACTCCTCCTTTAATCCAGATTCTCTGAAACTATGGAACTGGAATGAACTCCCAGGCTATTTGCCTTTGGGTGTCCTTTTGAACCTTCAGCTTTGGAAAACTGGTTCCTGGGGGTTGCCTTTGAGTCAAACAATGGTCTAGATAAATGAGAAAGACAATTTTGCCATGGTCATTGTGCTCTTTTGAAGGATTGAGTCAGTACTGGGAACAGAGTTCAAGGGTCAGACTAGAATTTATGTTTAGGGTAAATCCCATAAAGCTTTATGAAAATCCTTCCTGACCACAAATTTGTTTATCAGTTCTGTTGCAACCCTTTTTCTATAACAGAGTCTATATGATTTTGTATAAGAGTGTTTAGAGTTTCTTTAATCTTCAAAACATTTTTGACTCTGTATAGAATTGTTACCCCAGCCTGGGAAGATGGGGTCTTACCTATAGTCCACACGTTTGTTCCTTCTAGTATCTTAGTACCTGAAAAACTAGGTGCAGGAGTTTGAAGAAGGGATTCTGGTGCTCTCAGCAGCTCATTAAGTCAGAGAATGCCAAACTCAGGGGAATAGGAGAGGAAAAGTGGGAGAGAGAATGTAACTAGCTGGAAAAATTAAAAAAAAAAAAAATAGGGGAACCTGCCCTGAGGAGTGCCAACTGGCTTGGGAATTGGGCATCAGAGGGCTCCCTGGGGCAGTGAAGAGGAGTCACTGGAGGACCTGCAGCCACTCCACAGATCTACCTTCAGCCTCTGCTTTTATCAGTAAACTTGGGACCATAGGGAGGAAGCAGAGACACCTCTGGCTCCAGGTGATGCTGAATTGGGAGCAGAGAGGGAAGCTCACCACATATGGGCAGACCCTGGGTCAGTCTTGTGGTGTCAGTAAGGACAGCTATCCCATGACAGCTTTTTGGCACAGAGGGGCCTGAAGTTTTGTGGCTGTCTGAATCTGGCGGAAAGTGACAGCCCCCATCCATTGGGGTCTTTGCCAAACTTGAGCTGTGGGACAGTGATTAACAGTATAACACCATTATTAAAAGCCTATTCAAAGAGGCGGGGCAAGATGGTGGACTAGGCAGAAGGATTGCACAGACCCTCTTCAACAAAGAAAAGGGAAACCAATTAACACAGA
>NW_006921712.1:7792567-7794765 GCF_000298275.1 Orycteropus afer afer
ATGCATAACTAATAGTTAAAGACAACTTAAAAATGTCAATGCATAACTATCACTAATTACACTCAATGTGAATGGACTAAATGCACCAATCAAGAGAAAGAGAGTGGCAGACTCGATAAGAAAAGAAGACCCATCATTATGCTGCCTACAAGAGACCACCTTATACACAAAGATAAAAACAAATTAAGAGTTAAGGGGTCAAAAAAATATACCAAGTCAATGGTAACCAAAAAAAGAGCAGGAATGGAAATATTAATTTCTGATAAAATAGACTTTAAGTTGAAAAATAACAAAAGAGACAAAGAAGCTCACTATATGATGTTGAAAGGATCAATTGACCAAGAAGACATTATGATAATAAACATATATGCACCCAATGAAAGTGCTCCAAAGTATGTGAAGCAAATATTAATTGAATTGAAAGGGAAATTAGACAACTCTACAATAGTTGTAGGAGATTTTAACACACCACTTTCAAGGAGGGACAGATAAAGTAGTAAAAAAAAAAAAAAAAAAACTCAATAAAGATACAGAAGAACTCAACAACACAATCAACCAACTTGACCTCATAGACCTATTCAGAGCATTCCACCCAACAAAAGCACAGTTAACATTCTCCTCCAGTGCACATGAATCATTCTCCAGAATAAATCATATGTTAGAACATAAAAAAAGCCTCAATAATTTCAAAAGTATTGAAATACTACAAAGCATCTTCTCAAACCACAATGCTATAAAATTATAAATTAATAACAGAAAGATCAAAGAAAAAACATCAAACATGGAAAATGAACAATATTCTGCTCAAAAACTACTGGGTAAAGAAGAAATAAAAAGTGAAAGAAAAATTCCTAGAAACAAAAGAGAATGAAGATACATCTTACTAAATCCTATGGGACACAGTGAAAGCAGTACTGAGAGGTCACTTTATAGCAATAAATGCATACATCAAAAAAAGAAGACAGAAACAAAATCAACACTCTAATTCAACAACTCCAACAATTAGAAAAAGAACAACAAAAGAATTCTACAGTAACTAGAAGTAAGGAAATAATAAAGATCAGAGCAGAAATAAATGAAACAGAAAACAAAAAAAACAATAGAGAAAATCAAAACAAGAAGCTGCTTTCTCAAAAAGATTAACAAAATTGACAAACCATTGGCAAATCCAAAGAAAGAAAAGAAGGAGAAAATGTAAGTTATAAGAATAGTAAACCAACAGGATGTCATCACAACAGAACCAAATGAAATAAAAAAGATACTGGCAGAATATTATGAAAAACTGTACTCCAACAGATTTGAGAACCTAGAAGATACGGACAAGTTTCTGGAATCACAAGACCCACCTAAACTCTCCCACTCAGAAATAGAATACTTGAATAGACCCATAAGAGAGGAAGAAATTGAACAGGTTATAAAAATCTTCCCACAAGAAAAAGTCCTGGTCCTGATGGCTTCACTGGAGAATTTTACTAAATATTCAGGGAAAAGTTGACACCTAAACTACTAAAGCTATTCCAGAACATAGAAAAAGATGGAATACTCCCAAACTCATTTTATGGAGCAAGCATAACACTAAAACCAAAACCAGGGAAAGACACCACTAAAAAGGAAAACTATAGACCAATATCCCTCATGAACATAGATACAAAATATTTAACAAAATCCTAGCCAAAAGAATCCAACAACATATCAAAAAAATAATACATCCTGACTAAATGGGATTCATACATGGTATACAAGGATGGTTCAACATCAGAAAAACAATCAATGTAATCCACCACATAAACAAAACAAAAGAACCATATGATGATATCAATCAATGCAGAAAAGGCATTTGATAAAACACAACACCCATTCCTGTTCAGAACTCTCAGCAAAATAGGGGTAGAAGGGAAATTCCTCAACATAATAAAGGGTGTATATGCAAAGCCAATGGCCAATATCATTATTAATAGAGAAAAACTCAAAGCATTCCCCTTACAAATGGGAACCAGACAAGGATACCCTGTATCACCACTTCTATTTAACATAGTATTGGAAGTCCTAGCCAGGGCAATAAGGGAAGAAAGTGAAATAAAAGACATCCAAATTGGCAAAGAGGATGTAAATCTATTTCAGTTGGGAGATGATATGATCCTATACATAGAAAACTCAAGAGACTCAAGGAAAAAAAAAAAAAAAAAACTACTGGAACT
>NW_006921712.1:7794865-7816111 GCF_000298275.1 Orycteropus afer afer
AAAAAAAAAAAAAAAACTACTGGAACTAATAGAGAGGTTCAGCAAAGTAGCAGGATACAAGGTCAACATAAAAATCAGTTGGATACCTCTACAGCAACAAAGAGACCTCTCAAAAGGAAATAAGGGAGACAATATCATTTACAATATTTGATTGCTAACCTGAAGGCTGGTGGTTCAAACCCACCACCAACTCCTCGGAAGGAAGTTTGGGCAATCTACTTCCACAGTGATACCACCTCAGAAACCCAAAGAGGGGTCGCTATGAGTCGGATCTGACTTGACAGCAGTGAGTTTGGGTTTACTAAAAAGATAAAATATCTAGGAATAAATCTTAGCAGAGACACAAAAAACCTATACAATGAAAACTATGATATACTACTACAGGAGACAACAAGGGATCTACACAAATGGAAGAACCTACCTTGTTCATGGATAGGTAGAAAAATTATTGTGAAAACATCAGTACTACCTAAAGTTATCCACACATGTAATGCAATCCCAATCCAGATACCAACAAAATTTTTTAAAGATGTGGAAAAACCAATTTTTAACTTCATACAGAAAGGAAAGGGACCTCAGATAAGCAAAGCACTACTGAACAAGAAGAGAAAAGTGGGAGGTCTCACACTCCCACAGTTGAAACGTATATACAGCCACAGTAGTCAAAACAGCATGGTATTGGTACAATGATAGACAAATGGACCAATGGAACAGAATCGAAAACTGAGAAATAGACCCATCCATATATGAACAGCTGATCTTTGACAAAGGTCCAAAACTCAAAAGGTCCATGGGGAAGAGGTGGCCTCTTTAACAAATTATGCTGGCAATATTGGATATCCACTTGCAGAAAAATGAAACAAGACCAAAACCTCACCCCATACACAAAAACAAACTCAAGTTGGATCAAAGACTTAAATATAAAACCCAAAACTATAAAATGCAACAAAAATAAAATAGGGGCAAATCTAGGAGCTCTACTTTTTGGCATAAATAGACTATCAAACATAATCCAGAATGCACAAGAGCTAGAAGAGAAGCTAGATGACTGAGATCTTTCAAAAATTAAATTCTTATGCTCACTAAAAGACTTTGTCAAAAGGGTAAAAAGAGTTTTGATAGCAGTTTTTAAGGCCATGGGGTATGCGATTTCAAAAGACCGTATGCAGGCAGGTATTCTAAAAACCTGACCCTTTGGGAAAGTCAGGAAGTGGAAAAAGGCTGTGATAAATCCCAAAAGGTAGAGCTCAGCTTCCTTCAGGCTAGGTGCATGCATAATCTCTTTCTAAGCTGGAGTCTCTGTGTGCCAACGCGGATACCAAGGCTTCCTCTGGACAGCTATATTCTTCTGTATGCTCTTGGTTCGAGTCTTGGTCTCTTCTTGAATTTGCTATTTTAGTTCATCAGAAAGTGAAGAAGCGCAGGAGTATACAGGCTCCAAAACTGGTTAATCTTGACCACAGGGAGTGAGCTAGAAGACACCTATTACCAGGAAATGCCATCTAAGCGGTTAATTTACATTTATATTATTTCTTTTGCAGTATCCCTTCTTTAGCCTTGGGATCTGAGGAATGTGGTTGCCCTGTCCTGAGAGCTGTTCCTGTCTTGGCTTTAAGATCTTGGAAATGTGGTTACAGGGACAGGATTCTTCTGTGATTATGGCTACAAGTAGTAGAACATAGCAATGTTTAAACTGAACAAGATTAAGATGGAGCTTTAGGTTATAAAGTTAGAACATATATGTATCTCCCAGATATTCTAATCTGCCTATACTATATAATGTATTAAATAAATGTGAATCAATTTCTATTATTGACTTAATATGATCTTTGTTGTAACAAAAAAATTGGATACATTAGTTCTATATAGAATCCCTCAAGAAGTTACAACTATTGGCTGCAGCAAGATACTGGGAATGGTAGGAATACTGGGCAAGGTAGGTTCTTCCACCCTGAACTGCCCCCTTGCAGGGTTCACAGTCAGTATCCACCACCTATGATGATTGCTCAGTTATCTCTATGACTAAACCAAACCAGTTGCAGTTGAGCAAATTCCAAGAGATCATTTTTTTTTTTTTTTTTTTCTGGCAGAGGAAACTAGTCTCAATCATTTTACAAATAGTATAGATAGGAGGAAAAAAAAAAAAAAACCGTTACACTTGGTTTTAACTTCTACTGTGCCTCATGTTAGATTTATGACTTTGCAAGTCATTTCCCTCCTTGCTTTTTTGTTTGCTTTTGTATTGAATGGGGATGTATTATCTGTAGTACTTAAGTCTGTGTGTCAACTTGGCTGGGTCTGGTTGAGTGGCTGGGCAGCTGGATATAGTATCCCCCATGATGAGACTGGTAATCAACTCTGGTGGAATCTACTGTGAGCAGATGAGTAGCTGTTTTAGGGATGTGGTCTGCTTCCTATATATAAGGAGAGCCTTGGGGAAAGTCTCTAGCTTATGGCATGCACGAACCCTGCATGTATCCATGTTGTTGTTCAGCAGCCTGCCATGCTCCACCAACCTTGGAACTTTCTATGGACTTGAATTAATGGCCTGCCATGTGGTTTGGTAACATCAGAACTGTGCCTTTTCACCTGTCAACCTTGGGCTTGTCAGTTGCAGCAGCCAGTAGCTTGTGTGAGTGAAGAAAAGCCTCTAGCTTCAGGGGGACAGGAGAAGGGGCAGAACTGAAGCCGAAAGTTGAGGGGCTTTCACCCAGCCCCTAGAGTCTGGCACTTTGAACGCAGACTTAAAGCCTCCAAACTATAAGAGAATAAACTCCTGTTTGTTCAAGCCATCCCATTTGTGGTATATTCTTGTCATAGCATCACTAGGTAACCACAACACTATTTTGTTGTGAGGATAAAAAAGAGATGGTCTGTTTAGTAGTCAGAACATTTTGTTTCTCAAGACTGAAAAATAATCAAAAACTGTTATGTGAAGATGGCAATTTGTTGTTGTTGTTGTTGTTATGTGCCGTCAAGTCGGCCCCGACTCATAGCGACCCCTCCTTGGGTTTCCGAGGCAGTATCACTACGGAAGTAGGATTGCCCAACCTTCCTTCTGAGGAGTGGCTGGTGGGTTTGAACCACCAGCCTTCTGGTGAGCAGTCAAGTGCTTTTAGCCACTATGCTACCAGAGCTCCCGGCAATTTGTTAGCAGATCTAATTGGAGAAATCCAGGAGAAGGCTCAATTTTCAAAGGAATGAATCCAGAACAAAACTGATACTAACAAGTGACCTTTATTTTCCTAGGTTCTGTTTCTTTTTGTTTCTTGAGTCCTTGAAATCAGTGCTTCTCACATTTCATTTAGCAAGTGAATTAGGTGGTGATATTTGAAAATGCAGATAACAACAAATGAGGTCTAGGGAGGGGCCTGCATATCTGCAATTTAAAGTCCTCACAGATGATAACTGTACTGTAAGTCTCTGGACCTGTCCTTCATGTAGCATGGACCACAATTTTGAAGGAGAATGGGAATATAGACAGGAGCTCTGGTGGCCTAGTGCCTAAGGCATTTGACTGCTTTAGTAAACAAGTTCCCACCTCCATTTGGTTTACAGAAGTCTAGAGGTAGCTCCAGTATTGTAATGCCTAAGGCACTTGATTGCTAACCAGAAGGCTAGAGGTTCAAACCCACCAGCCACTCCTCAGAAGGAAAATGGGGCAATCTACTTCCGTAGTGATACTGCCTCGGAAAACCAAGGAGGGGTCTCTATGAGTCTGAGTCGGTCCAACTCCACAGCACATAACAACAACAACAACAACTGAGGTAGCATAGTGCCTAAGGCACTTGACTGTTAACCAGAGGTCTGGCAGTTCAAACCCACCACCCACTCTTTGGAAGGAAGGTTGGGCAATCTACTTCCATAGTGATACTGCCTCAGAAACCCATGGAGGGGTCACTATGAGTCGGGACTCAAAGGTACATAATAACAACAACAAAGCCCTTGAAAAGGAGCCCTTGTGAGGATGAACCAGTTAAGTGTTGGATTGCTATCTGATAGGTTGGCGGATTGAACCCATCAGCTGGTTAGCAGGAGAAAAGACCTCACAATCTCCTCCTGTAAAGATTATAGCCTGAGAGACCTAAGGTGCAGTTCTACCCCATCATATCTAGTTGTGAGTCAGAATTAATTTGACAGCATATAACAACCACAGGGTCCTTGAGGAATCATAATTGGGGTTCCAATCATTGTGTTATATTTAACAGCATCTCAGGAAAATCTAATATCCAGGGATGAAATACGGTTCTTTTTAGGTGGAATAAATGGGGGAGATGTTCATGTCTAAATAACAAATTGGAGAAAGGCCGTTGGCTGGACTATACCTTTCAACAACAAAGACAAGTGACACAGATGAGAGAAATCATAAGAGCTGGGATTGGTCTAAGTGTGATCACATGCCCAATTATGACTTACAAAAAGGAAAGTTTTTGAATTCCTATTGGTGTCTTAAAAAATAAAGCATAATGTTGCTAATTATTAAACTTCATTATCTATTTCTACATTTTTTGCAAACTTACTCTACAGTTTATTCCAACAAGTGTATTTTAATTGTTTTGCAACCGTCAGAAAGCCTTGTATACATTTCAGTGCTTCCCATTTTTATGTATATGTGGATATATTGATATAGACGATAGATACATACATACATACATGCATACACAGATGCACAGATAGATAGGTAGATAGCAGAGCACACATAGAAAATTATGTATTTATAAGATACTGGAGAAAGTTTTTAAAACTAGAGGTAGTTTCCTTGAGAACATCATTTGAGGAGGCATATGAATGTGTAATAGCACACCAGTTAGGAAAATCTCTATTATCTAATTTATTGTTTATAATAACTATTTAACATCAGAATTTTCATTTCCCTTCTAGAAATGAGCAAACTAAAGTTGGTTTTAATTTTCTATTGTAACAGGCATTATCAATCAAATCAATACACGGTAGTTGCAAAGGCAAGATATGGTACCTATTCAATCATTGATTAAAATTTGATTTTATGTTTATTTATCAATGGGAAAAAAGTAAAACAGAAGTTTAGAAAAAGAGAAACTGATAAGTGTGTGAAAATATGCAGGTTTGTGGAAAACTAAGCTATGTGTTAGACAATGTAATTAAGTGTGTCAGTGATACTTAACAATCTCTCCTAGAGGTCTACTATAAAGAAGTTACTAGGATGACATTAATTCTGCCTTGGGCAGAATTTTAGAAGCAAATCAGATTGGTATCAAATATACCCTGGAGAAACAAAAAACTAAAGAGATTAAGAAGGTGACTTAGTGTAAAATTCTTGAGCTGTGAATTGTAAAAGTCAATACCAAATGAATCAATTGGTTGAGATTGCAAACTAAGCCCTATACACAGAACTGGCCAAATAAATACCATGAATAAATGACATTGTTTGCCACTTACTAGGGTAGAAAGTAACTTTCTGTTATTTGATTTTTATTTTGCTAATTTGTTGATGAAATGAAAGACAAATTGATGTATTCTGATCTTACTGACTCTTGAATTCTGGTTGAGAATGTTCAGAGAAGAAAGGTGAACCAGATATTTACATGATGAATAAAATGAATAAGTGAAGAATACTTTTAGGAATTTGTGATATTTCAATGAGTAATTCATCTCAATACAAGAATGTTCAATACCTAAAAGTGTGTTGTATATTCTCTGTTTGTATCCCTGTTAGAAATGAGCTCCATGAGGCTACAGGTTTGTCTTTTATGAGGTGCATTTTACCCCACCCAACATCATATACTATGTTTGATATGCAATAAATGTTCAATAAATATTGATATATAGATAAAAATATAATTCACCCCTTTCTTCCATAGTTTCTTATATTTAATGTCATTGAATAATCTGATTAAAACTTTTCAAATTATTTTGGAATCAAGAAAATATATAGACTGGCTAGTAAAATGAAAAACTGAAGTGATGATTTTGCATCTTCAAGGCAAAGCATTTTAACATGTTTAGGAGAACTCATAATGTTGAAGAAATTTCTGTTGTATTGTGAGATATAATGTGATGACTTCATTATGTCTTCTGATATATAGATGGTGTATATTCATGTCACAGATTTCCCTGTGATGGAGGAATTTCAAATGATGATTATGATTTTGATGAGTGACTAAACCACAACACTTTGTTATTATTGTTAGTTGCCATGGAGTCAGCCCTGACTCATAATGACCTAATACATAAGGAATGAAATGCTGCCTAGTCCTGAATTATCCTTCTAATCAGTTTTCATTGGCTGGTTTTCAGAAGTAGACTGCTGGGCCTATCTTCCTAATCTGTCTTAGTCTGGAAGCTCCCTTGAAACCTATTCAGCATCAAGGCAACACCAAAGCCACCAAGGATAGTTGTTGTTGTTATGTGCCATCGAGTCGAATCATAACGCCCCCTCCTTGGGTTTCTAAGGCAGTATCACCACAGAAGTAGATTACCCCATGTTCTTTCCAAGGAGTGGCTGGCAGTTTTGAACAACCACCAGCCTTCTGGTTAGCAGTCATGTGCCTTTAGGCACTACGCTACCAGACCAACGACAGATAGGTGGTGGCTATTTATGAGATGCTTTGGCTGGGAATGGAACCTGGGTCTCCCATGTGAAAGACTAGGGTTTTATCATTGAACCACCACTGCCCAGACAATATTACTTAAAAAAATTTGTTGCTGCCTTGTGGAGTTGATTCTGTCTCACAGAAACCCCATAGGATAGAGTAGAACTGCCAGATAGGGTTTCCAAGGCTGTAATCTTTACAAAATTAAATCGCCACATCACTTTTCCATGGACTGGCTGGTGGGTTCAAACCACCACACTTTTGGTTAACAGCAAAAGGCTTAACCACTATACCACTAGAGCTCCTATGATAATATTTAAGTAGCTCAGTTGGCATTTGACTGCTAACCAAAAGATTGATGGTTCAAATCCACCAGCCAGTCTGTGGAAAGAAGATGGAGTATTCTACTTCCATAAAGATTTACCACCTCAGAAACCCAAAGGGGGTTGCTATGATTCCAAATCAACTCAATGGCAGTGAGTTTGGTTTGGTTTGGTCCTGGTTTGAATTAAATGCAAAAGATGCAGAGCTACTTTGAAAAATGAAAAGCTACTACTCCCAGAAAAGAATAATTTTACTTTAGCAACTATACTTTATCAGAGGGGTGCCTGGTCCCAGCAGCATTTCTTCTTGGTGAAGAGGCTTGATATGATGTCCTAAAAAGGAGCTTACCTGCTGGTTTTCTGGATATATTGTAGTAAATGGTTTAATCCTAAAGGACTCATGACATTTTTGAAGGCTGAGCTCTGGTAGCATAGTGCCTAAGGCACTTGACTGCTAACCAGAAGGCTGGCAATTCAAACCCACCAGCCACTCCTCTGAAAGAAGGTTGGGCAATCTACTTCCGTAGTGATACTGTGTTGGCAACCCAAGGAGGGGTCACTATGAGTCGGGGCCAACTTGACGGCACCTAACAACAACAACATAGTTTCTTAAATATCACTTAAATTTAAATTTCTTAAATACCTTTCCCACTTAAAAAATTCCCTTTTCATTGAATTAAAAGGCTAAGTGGCATATCAGGAGCTCTGATTTGCCATACTCACCAAAAGATTCCATAGTTTAACAATCTCTAGTCCAATGTGTTTCACAATAGGATTTAATCTCTAAGGTTAAATAATATTTTATAATACTTTTGATGTTTTGTCAGAATTGTACTCTATTATGTGGCCTCAGCTATATATTTGTTCTGTCAACTCTCAAATCTCCAAAATTCCTTCACAAAGAAAGCCAATACTTTTCAACCAGCAACACTGATCAATATCTTTCTAAGCATGAGGAAACAATATTTTTGCTAGGACCAGAAAAACTGGTCAAGAAACAGACCCAGAAAGAATGGAGGAATCTCAGTTTTAAGTCTTTAATTGTACATTGTGAACACTCAGGTTTCAGGGATAAAGCCTAGAAGGACTAGCCTGGAAGTTAATACTGGGTGTGTTTAATTTGCCTTTTGGGGATGATAACAACACACTAAAGTGGCAAAGGAGCAGCAAATAATGGCCTTATCTAAAGTATATTAGAAGTTAACCATATTTCCTCCAGGTTAAATTCACTCCACAGATACTTAAGAGATGAGAACTAGGGTGTAAACAGATTTGTTTTTTGTTTCCATACAGTATTATGTGTTTTATTGACTATGCAAAGGCATTTGATTGTGTGGATCATAACATGTAACACTTTAAAAAATGAGCATTCCAGAACACTTAATTGTGCTCATGAGAAGCCTGTACATGAATAAAGAAGCAGTCATTTAAACAGAAGAAGGGGATACTGCATGTCTTAAAATCTGGAAAGATGTGCATTGGGGTTATGTCCAGTCACTGTACTCAATCTGTATGCTAAGCAAATGATCTGCAAAGTTGGAGTACATGAAAAAGAATGCGGCATCAGGATTGAAGGAAAACTCACTAACAAACTAATAGGCAGATGACCCAACCTTGCTTATTGAAAGTGAAGAGGACTTCAACCACTTACTGATGAAAATTGAAGACGATAGCTTTCAGTATGGACTATACCTCAACACAAAGAAAACAAATATTCTCACAACTACCTCATTTAGCAACCTCATGATAAGTGGGGAAAATAATCAAGTTGTCAAAGATTTCATTTTACCTGGATCTATGATCAGCATTCATGGAAGCAACAGTCAAGAATCATGATGTATTGCATTGGGCCAATCTGCTGCAAAAAAACTCATCAAAATGTTAAAAAGTAAAAATGTCACTTGGAGGACTAAAATGTCCCTGAACCAAGCCAAGGGATTTTCTGTCATCTCATATGAAAGTTGGACAATGAATAAGGAAAACCAAAACAGAATAGATGCTGTTGAATTATGGTATTGGTGAAGGATACTGAGTATACCATAGACTAACAGAAGAATGAACAAATCTAACTTGGAAGACATACACTCAGAATGCTCCATAGAAGTGTGGACTTCTCATATCCTTTGGATATATTATCAGGAAAGACCAGTCCCTGGAGAAGAACAGTATGCACAGTAAAGAATAGTCCGTGAAATACAGGAAGACCCTCAATGAGATGGATTGATACAGTGGTTGTAAAAAAGGGCTCAAACATAACAATCATGAAGATGACGTCAGATCAGGCAGTGTTTTGGTCTGTTGTACATATGGTTCCTATGAGTCAGAACTGATTTGATGACACCTAAGGGTGTGTTATAAGAAAACAAAAAGGTGAAAAGAAAAAAAAAAAAAAGCTCCTCTTGTGTTCTACATTTTCATAAAACTAATAAGCTCTGATATTGATGAGCCAATACAGTAACAATTTAAAATGAAATTTGAGTCAAGAAAGGGTCACCCTATCTGGTTATTTATGTACTTGACAGTCTACCACTGTATTCAAGATTTCTTATTAATATCAATATTAATTCATATCCTAATTAATCTTAGATGTTACCTGCTCAGTGCAATCATAGATATTATCTACTTTGCCTCATGTGTCCCTTTTTTTTTCTGACTTCTGACTATGAATCCATTTTTTATATTATATTTATTTTTACTACTTAGAAACTGCAGTGCAATGGATTTCTCTTTTATATCGCCTTTCTAGACTTGGGATTATAATTCTGCCAAAATAATTGGTTCAACTTCAGCCTGCCCTCTGATTCATCTATTTTATGTACTATGCAAGGATTGGTCAGTCTACTATGGAAATTAATTGTATAAAACCACCCAATAGGATTAAGTGACTTTGCATGAATTGTTCTAATACTATCCAAAAAGTTTGGTAGTGCTTTTGGCCTACCAAGGAAATGGGTCAATTAGTGGTGCTAGTGGGAGGAACATGCCTTAAAATTGATAAGGGATTTCCTGACATTATGACTGATCCCAGAGAAATTGAGAATGACCTAACTACCATGAAGAAGAGTCCATACCAGAGTATATGTATATCCTTTTGAGCCAGTGTCTTCTGTCTTGAGAACCATCCAGACACAGAAGAGAGAGAGAGAACTGTAACTCTGGAGACAATGTGAGATACTGAAAAATTGTGGCAACCACAGCAGAGCACAACAGCAGAGAAATTATGGCACCAGTATGAGTGGACACTGATGCAATGTATCTATAGTAGACTTGACAATCCACAAAGAGAGGGCTAAGAAGTTGTGGCAGGAGACTTGCTGGTGGAGTGGGGGCCTTTGGGAACTTGTCAGTGGAGATAAAGAGCTGTAACACTTGTCCCTGCATGCCAGAGTGTGAAAGAAGCCCCAGTGGCAGGAATGACCAAGAGAAGACCCAGATATGGGCATGGCCTAGAGATAGCCTGCCTGCCTATAGACATTGCCAAGAAGAAGCTGAGAGCTGCCTTGGTTGGACCTATCCCGATTGAAGAATTATATCCTGTCTCTTGAATTGTATCCTATTACTTCCATGTTGATCCTGATGCAGACTTGATACTTCCCTAATAAAATCACATAATCATGAGCAAGGAGCTTTGGTTCTATAGTGCCTAAGGCATTGGAATGCTAAGCAGAGACTGGTGGTTCAAACCCACCAGTCACTCCTCGTTGCAAAGTTTTTCTTTTCTTGTAGAGATGCAAATAATTTGCAACCAATGAAAAAAATAATCCAAAGGTTATGATTTTTGGGGAAGTCCTCTTTCAAATTAATCAATTTTGTATATAATCAAAAAATCCTACCCTAATATTTTTTCATTTCTATGTCATTGTTATTAGGTGTCATTGAGTTGGCTTTGACTCATAGCATTGCTATGTACAACAGAATGAAACTCTGCCCAGTGCTATGCCAGTCTCACAAACCTTGCTATACCTGAGCCCATTGTTGCAGCCACTGTGTCAATCCATCTTGTTGGGGGTCTTCCCCTTTTTCCTTGGCCTTCCCCTTTACCAAGCATGATATCCTTCTCCAGGGAATGGTCCCTTCTGACAACATGACCAAAGTAGGTGAGACAAAGTCTGGCCATTCTCCCTTCCAAGGAGCATTATGGCTACACTTCTTCCAGGACAGATTTGTTAGTTCTTCTGACAGTCCATGGTACTTTCAGTATTCCTTGCCAACATCACAACTCAAAAGCATCAACTCTTCTTCAGTCTTCATTATTCATTGTCCAGCTCTCACATGCATATGAGGTGATTGAAAATAATATGGCTTGGGTTAAGCACACCTTAGTCTTCAAAGAGGCATTTTGCTCTTCAGCACTTGAAAGAGGATTTTTGTAGCCAATTTGCCCATGCAATACATCGTTTGATGTCTTGACTGCTGCTTCCATTGGTGTTGATTGTGGAAACAAGTAATATGAAATCTTTGATAGCTTTAATTTTTTATCCATTTATCATGGTGCTGTTTATTGGTCCAGTTGTGAGAATTTAATTTTCCTTATGCTGAGATGTAATCCATACTGCAAACTGTGGTCTTTAATCTTCATCAGTAAGTACTTTGTTTCATCCTCACTTTCTGCAAGTTAAGTTGTGTCATCTGCATGTCGCAGGTTTTAATTGACTCTTCAACCAATCCTGATGCCATGCTCTCCTTCATATAGCCCAGCTTCTAGGATTATTTGTTCAGCATACAAATTGAATAAGTATGATGAAAGGATTCAACCCTGAATCACTCCCTTCTTGATTTTAAACCATGTAGTATCCCCTTGTTCTGTTTGAGTGACTGCTTCCTCGTCTCATGTCTCCTCATGAGCACAGTTAAGTATTCTGGAATTCCCATTCATCTCAAGTTATCCATAATTTGTTATGATCCACAGAATTGAATGCTTTTGCATAGTCAATAAAACACAAGTAAATATTAATATTATTTTTAAATATTCATTACTATATCAACTCTCCAGTAATTTTTGAACTAGTTTTACCACCTCACCAGTTCTCTCAGATTAATGAGTTAAATAAAATCTTCACCATGGGTTCATTTTATTTTTACATGTTGTTGTTGCTACATGTTATTGAGTCAGCTCTGACTCATAGCAACCCTATATATAACAGAATGAAACACTGCCCAGTCTTGTGCCATCCTCACATCCCTGCTTGAGCCCATCCTTGCAACCACTGTGTCAATCCATCTCCTTGAAGGTCTTCCTCTTTTTTCACTGGTCCTCTACTTTCCCAGCTGTGGTAAACGTTATATGTCAGCTTGGCTGGGACTAATTTTGAGTAGTTGGACAGCTGGTGGTAGTTATTCCCCATGATGAGACTGGCAATCAACTTCTTGGTGGAATCTGCTGTGAACAGCTGAGTAGGTGATTTAGGGATGTAGTCTGCTTCTCGTATATAAGAATTTTGGCAATGGTCTATAGCTTTATGGCATGCTTAGACCCTGCATGTAGAGAAGTATTCATTTAGCAGTCTGCCATGTTTCCTGCCAATCTTGGGACTGTTTCTGGACTTGAATCAATGGCCTGCCTTGTGGTTTGGTAATATTTGAACTATACCTTTTTGCTTATCAACTTTGGGATTGTCAGCCTCAGCAGCCAGTGACTTCCTGAGTGAAGAGAGAACCTCCAGCTTCAGTGTGCTGGATGCAAGAGGCAGAGCTGAAGCCTAAGGTAAAGGGGCTTTCACCCAGCCTCTAGATCCTGGACCACTGAACTTAGACTTCTAGCCTCAAAAACTGTAAGAGAATAAACTTCTGTTCATTAAAGTCACCCCATTTGTTGTATATTCCTGTCAAAGTGGCTCTAGGTAACCAAAACACCAAGCATGATATTCTTCTCCAAGAAATGTTCCTTTCTGACAACTTGATCAAAGTAGGTGAGATGACTTCTGACCACTCTCACTTCTAAGGAGCATTCCAGCTGCACTTTTTCCAGGATAGACCTGTTCATTCTTCTGACACTACATGGTATTTTCAGTCTTCTTCACCAATACCACAATTCAAAGTCATGAACTCTTCCTTGGTCTTCCCACTTTCTTGGTTATTCATAATGTTCTCCAATCCTGTATCAAACAGTGTGTCATTGCTATTCATAAGGTTTTCACTAGCCAATTAATTGTGCAGCTTTTTTTTTTAACTTGGGAGTTATGGTTCTAATTATTTTCAAAATTAAATAAGACAATGTCTCATCAAGAATTTTGCTTTAATTTAATGCTCCAAAAACTCTTTAAAAGTGGTCTAGAGACCATGTATTGACAAGACACCAGTTGTGATTGAGTTAAACCTGACTCACATAGGTCTGCTGCAAAAGACATCTTTAAAGTGTTGTGGTACAGAGATACCATTTTGAAGATTAAGGTGTGCCTGACACAAGCCATGGTATTGCCAACAGCCTCATAACCATATGAAAGTTGGACAATGAATAAGGAAGACTTCAGAAGAATAGATGCATTTGAATTGTGGTGTTGTCAAAGAATATTGAAAATACCATGGACTGCCAGAAGAAGGAACAAATCTGTCTTAGAAGAAGTGAAGCCAGGATATTCCTTAGAGGAGAGAAGCCCAGACTTCATCTATCATACTTTGGTCATGTTATCAGAAGAATCCAGTACCTAGAAAAAGATATCATGCTTGACAAAGTAGAGAGGCAGTGAAAAAGGAGACCACTACAAAAATATGGATTTACACAGTTGCTGCAATGCTGGATTCAAGCATAACAATGATCATGGGGAGGAGTCTGAACATCATACATTCCATGTTCCAGTTATTAATGGGTTTTTTCAGCAGTTTCTTCCCATTTTGGGTCATATCACATCAGCAAATGGAGGTTCTGAAAGATTTACTCCATCCACATCATTAAGATCACTCTACTTTGAGGAAACAGCACTTCCTCAGTAGTATTTTGAGTGCTTTCCAATTTAAGGGGATAATCTTCTGGAACTGTATTAGACAAACTTTCAGGGCTATTCATAATGTTTTCCAGTACTGTATCAGACAGTGTTTCACTGCTATTCATAAGGTTTTTCACTAGCCAATTCATTGAGAAGTGGATGTTCCCTTCCCTTTTCAAAATCTGTCTTAATCTTCAAGCTCCACAAAAACCTGTCCACCATGGGTGAGCCTGCTGGTAATTGAAATACTGGTGGTATAGCCTCAAGTCTCACAGCAACATGCATGCCACCACAGTACAACAAACTGACAGAATCTGAGAAAATTTGAAGTTGTCAAAATGAAATGGAATGCATAAAGATTGACCCTTCCGTGGGTTTCCAAGGTGGTATCACTACAGAAGTAGATTGCCCAACCTTCCTTCCAAGGAGTTGCTGGTGGGTTTGAACTGCCTACATTCTGGTTAGCAGTCAAATACCTTAGGCACTACACCACCAGAGCTCCCTCTTAGGCATCAGTGAGATGAAATGGACTGATTTTGGCCATTTTGAATCAGACAGTCATATGCTGGGAATGACAAATTGAAGAGGAATAGTGTAGCATTTATCATCATGAAGAACGTTTCAAGATCTATCCTGAAGTACAATGTTATCAGTGACAGGATAATATCCATATGCCTACAAGGAATATGAGTTAATACTATTATTCAAATTTATGCACCAACCACTAAAGCCAAAGACAAGGGCACTGAAGATGTTTACTAACTTCTACAGTCTGAAACTGACCAAACATACAATCAAAATCTATTGATTATTACTGGTGATTGGAATGCAAATGTTGGAAACAAAGAAGAATCATCAGCAGTTGGAAAATATGGCCAGATTCTGTTGAATCTCACCCATCTAAAGGGATTACTATAATGCCATTATTCCTTCCACCTCCATTTGATGAGATTAACCCAATTGTTTCTGCTGAGTCATTGCCTGATGTAGATGCCATTGAAGATGTTGCTGAATGTTCTCAGGAACTGCCCCAACCACCCATTGTTGCTGCTAAACCTGTAAGTAAACTTAAGTGTAAGTGAGCCCCAAAAGGTGAAATACAAAGTGTGACTGAGGAGGTAGTACACTACACCCAAAAAGACCTCCTTGATTTTGTTAACATGTACAGACAGAAACATGGAGAATATGTAAGGAAATGGCTACTGAATGTATGGGATAATGGTACAAGGAATATAACACTGGATCAGTCTGAGTTTATTGATTTAGGCACATTAAGTAAGGATTCTTCATTCAGTGTTTCAGCTTAAAAGGTTAGGAAAGGATCTAATTATTTATTTGGTTGGCTTACTTATTGCATTGGCCTACCTTAAGTCAAGATGAAGTAGCAGACCTGCCTTGGTATAATGTAGAAGAAGGTATCCAGAGGCTCAGGGATATTGGCCTGTTAAAATGGATTTATCAGATTAGAACCCTAGACCCAGAAATGGAGACCCCAGAGGATATGCCTTTCACCACTGCAGTGAGGAACAAATTTGTGAAGGGAGCCCCAGCATCCCTGAAGACTGACATGATCGCTAT
This sequence comes from Orycteropus afer afer, assembly GCF_000298275.1. Taxonomy (NCBI): domain Eukaryota; kingdom Metazoa; phylum Chordata; class Mammalia; order Tubulidentata; family Orycteropodidae; genus Orycteropus; species Orycteropus afer. The sequence goes on from NW_006921712.1 coordinate 7,810,262, forward strand.
TTTATGTAAGCCTGATTTGACAGATGGAATTGCCCTAATTGAACTAAGACAGTTAACTAGAATGAGGCTGATTGGACCCCATGGTAGTCGAGTCCAAGTGGCAGCAGTTAATCGACAAAGACAAGGTGGGCATGGTTACCATAATGGGCAGCAGAGTCAAAACAGTAATCAGAATACTCTGCCTTGTGTGGAATTATGGCTTTTGCTACTTAGGCTTGGTGTTCCTAGGAGTGAAATTCATGGCAAACCTACTAAATATTTATTTGATCTATACAGGCAGAAGAATTCTAGGTCACATGAGCAGCATTCTACATTGAATCACCAGAATACAGAGTCATGGCCTCTCAATGAATTCCCAGACTTGAGTCCAATTACAGACCCACAACCCCTTGAGTGAAGGAGAGATCGGGTCATGTTGAAGAAGGACCCCACAACATTGCCAAAAATTTATAAAGTGAGTCTTTCTCTCAGCTTTCCCCAAAAGGATCTGAGGTCTTTAACAAGAGTGAAAGGGAAAAAGGAAATAATCAGACACTTCAGGGATTACTACATACTGCCACTGAACTGACACTAATTCCAAGAGACCCAAAGTGTCACTGTGGCCTACCAGCCAGAGTGGGGGTATATGTAGGTCAAGTTACTGATGGAGTCTCAGCTCACGTGTATTTGACAGTAGGTCCAGTGGGACCCTAAACCCATCCTGTAGTGACTTTACAAGTTCCAGAATGCATAATTGGAATCTATATACTGAGCAATTGGCAGAATTCCCGTATTGGGTTCCTGACATGCGGAGTAAGGGCTATTATGGTAGGAAAAGCCAAGTGGAAGCCATTAGAACTGACTCTACCTACAAAAATAGTAAACCAAAACAATACCATATCCCTGGAAGGATTGAAGTGATTACTGCCAACATCAAGGACTTAAAGGATACAGAGGTGGTGATTCCCACCATACCCCCATTTAGTTTGCCTATTTGGCCTGTGCAAAAAACAGATGGATCTTGGAGAATGACAGTAGATTATTGTAAACTTAATCAGGTGGTGACTCCAATTGCAGCTGCTGTTCCTGATGTGGTTTCATTGCTTGAGCAAATTAGTGTATCTAATACTATGCAGCTATTGATCTGGCCAATTCCTTTTTCTCAATACCAATTTCAAAGGACCATGAGAAGCAGTTTGCCTTCACTGGCAAGGCCAGCGATATACTTCCATAGTGCTTCTTCAGGGTTATATACACTCCTCAGTACTATGTTATAATTTAGTCCATAAGGATCTTGATTGCCTTTTTCTCCCACAAGACATCACACTGGACCATTATATTGATGATATTATGCTCATTGGACGTAGTAAGGAAGAAGTATCAATGACTCTAGACTTATTGGTGAGACATCTGCATGCTAGAGGTTGAGAAATTAACCCAAGAAAAATTCAGACATCTTTCAGCTCAGTGAAATTTCTAGGGGTCCAGTGGTGTGGGGCATGTTGAGATTTTCCTTTTAAAGTGAAGGATAAATTATTGTATCTGGCTTCCCCCACAACTAAAAAAGAGGCACAACATCTGCTGGGCCTCCTTGGGTTTTGGAGGCAACATATCCCTCATTTGGGTGTGTAGCTTCAACCTATTTATCAAGTGAGTTGGAAAGCTGCTTAGTTTTGAGTGGCGTCCAGAACAACAGAAGGCTCTGCAACAGGTTCAAGCTTCCGTGGAAGCTGCTCTGCCACTTAGGCCATATGATCTGGCTGATCCAATGGTGCTTGAAGTGTCTGTAGTAGATAGAGATGCTATTTGAAGTCTTTGGAATCTCCTTATTGCTGAATTACAAGGCAGACCCTTGGGATTTTGGAGCAAAGCTCTGCCATCCTCTGCAGATAACTACTCTCCTTTTGAAAACCAGCTTTTGGCTTGTTACTGGGCTTTACTAGAGACTGGATGCCTAACCATGGGCCACCGAGTCACCAAGAGGCCTGAACTTCCCATCATGAACTGGGTGTTGTCTGATCCACAGAATCATAAAGTTGGATGTACACAGCAACACTCCTTCATTAAATGGAAGTGGTATATAAAAAGATTGGGTTGGAGCAAGACCTGAAGGCACAAGTAAGTTGCATGGGAAGTGGCCCAAACGCCTACGGTCTCCACTCCAGTCACATTACCTTCCTTTTCCCAGTCTGCACCTATAGCCTCATGGGGAGTTTCTTATGATCATTTGACGACAGAGAAAACTTGTGCATGGTTTACAAATGGTTCTGCACAATATGCAGGCACCACTCGAAAGTGGACTGAAGCTGCAGTGTAGCCTCTTTCTGGGACTTCCCTGAAGGATGGTGGTGAAGGAAAATCCTCCCAGTGAGCAGAACTTTGAGCCATGCAACTAGCTTCACTTTTCATAGAACAAGAAATGGCCGGATGTATAATTATATAGGGATTCATGAACTGTGGCCGATGGCTTGGCCTTATGGTCTGGGACTTGGAAGAAGCATGATTGGAAAATTGATGACAAGGATGTGTGGGGAAGAGGTATGTGGATAGATCTCTCTGAGCGGGCCAGAGGAGTAAAGATATTCATATTTCATGTGAATGCCCACTAAAAGGTAACCTCAGCAGAGGAGGACTTTAACTAATCAGGTTGATAGGATGACACATTCAATGTAAGCCAGTCATCCTTTTTCCCTAGCTACCACCATGTGACCAGTTGCAGAAATGAGGACTGTGATTGTTATAATTCTTCATTGTACATGTGCATCAAATATCTTTGTTTCCTTCTGTTATGAGCTGTGAAATTTAAACAAGGTTAATCCATTTTGGTTGTATGAATGTTAGTGTATCATGTTAGGCACAAATAGGACTTTATAATTGTCCTTATTTAGAGAGTATATATGGTTAAGAAGATGTGTACAACTGTCATGTTGACAAGGGGTGGACTGTGATAATTGGAGTTGTGTGTCAACTTGGCTGGACCACAATTCTGTGTGGTTTAAGCAGTTGTGATGTTGGTTTTTACCATGATGGTATCAGATATATATGTTTCAAGGAGTCAATTCGTTGAAAGGGAGTTTTCCTAGGGGTGTGGACTTCTCCCAATTTATCTATGGACAACCTGGGAAAACAAGACACTCTTCTGTGGATCAGGATCCTGTCATGCTGCCTACAACTGTCTGTGAGCAAGCAATCCACCATTCAGTCCAGTGATCTTGGATTCGTCATTTTTTGGAGTCAATAGCCAGTATACTGCCTGCCAACCTTGAGCTCATCAGCTCCTGCAGGTGTGTGAGTAGGGAAAAGCCTCCAGCCTGATATTTGATCCAAGAATTTGAGACTTTCTAGTTTCTGTAAGTGTGTGAGCCATTTTCCTAAGATAAATTTCTCTCACTCTCTCTCTCCCTTTCTCTCTCTCCCTCCCTCTCTCTCTCTAAGCTTTACTGGTTTTGCTTCAGAATCTAGCCTAATACATGGCCTTTGGTCATAATGTTCAATTCATCAAATGTATTCTTCAGATAGCTTCTTAATTCAGGTGGGATATATTCAAGGTAATATTATGATTCTCATGGACTTTTAAAAATTTATCTTCAGCTTCAATTTAAACTCGCATAGGAGCAATTCGTGGTCTGTTCCACAGTCCGACCCTGGTTTTGTTCAGATTGATGATATTGAACTTCTCTATTGTCTCTTTCCACAGATGTAGCCAGTCTTGTATCTGTGTATTCCATCTGGTGAGGTCCACATGTATAGTCACTGTTTATGTTGTTTAAAAAAGTTATTTACAATGAATAAGGCACTGGTCTTGCAAAAATTCTATTATATAATCTCTGACATCATTGCTATCACCAAGGCCTTATTTTCCAAGTATCAATGTTTTGTTTCCAACTTTTGCATTCCAATCACTAGTTATTATCGATACATCTCGATTGCATATTTTGTCAATTTTGGATTGCAGAAATTGTTAAAAACTTAAATTTTGTCATCTTTTGCTTTGGTGATTGGTGTGGAAATTTGAATAAAACTCATATTAACCGATCTTCCTCTTAAGAAGCTCTGGTAGTACAGTGCCTAAGGCATTTGACTGCTAACCAGAAGGTTGATGGTTCAAACCAATCAATCACTGTGTATAAGACAGATAGGGCAAGCTACTTCCATAAAGATTTATCACTTTGGAAACCCAATGGGTATCACTATGAATAGGAATTGACTCCATGCAGCGTTTTTTTGGTTTGTTTATTTTGTTTTTTTCCAGTCTTCCTTGTAGGCATATGGACGGTTATCCTGTCACTGACAGCATTGCACTTCAGTATAGATCTTGAAATGTTCTTTTTGACAATGAATGTGATATAGTTTCTCTTTAATTTGTCACTCCTGGCATAGTAGAACATATGATTGATTCAAAACGACCAGTACCAGTCCATTTCAGCTCACTCATGTTTACATTATCAGTCTTTACGTGTCCATTTCATTTTTGATGATTAATTTTCCTAGATTCATAATCCAAACATCCCATGCTCTAATTATTAATGGAATTTTTCAGGTATTTCTTCTCATTTTGAGTTATATCACATCAGCAAATTAAGGTTGAAAAAGCTTTACTCTACTTTAAAGAGGCAGTTCTTCCCTACTCATATTTTGAATGCTTTCTAACCTGAGTTGCTCATCATTTGGCACTATGTCAGATAATGTTTCCATGCTATTCAGTGTCTGTTTCCCCTATACACACACAGAAGTGGACCTGGCCACATCCTATTTCTAGTCTACCTTAGTCTGGCAATTCTGAATTATCTTCAGTAAGATCTTACTTGTGTGTGATATTAATGATATTGTTCAATAATTTCCACATTCTGTGGGATCACCTTTCTCTGGAATGGGTACAAATATGGATCTCTTTCAGTCATTTGGCCAGGTAGCTGTCTTCCAAATCTCTTGGCACAACTGAGTGAGTGCCTCCAGAAGGGCATCCATTTGTTGAAATATCTCAGTGGGTATTCTGTCAATGCCTGGACCCTTGTTCTTCATCTATTCCTTACTTTCAGCTTCAAATTAATCCTTCAATACCATTGGTTCTAGATCATATGCCACCTCCTGAAATGGTTGAAATCTACTAGTTCTCTTTGGTACAGTGACTCTGTGTATTCCATCCATCTTCTTTTGATGTTTCTTCCATCATTCAATATTTTGCCCATAGAATCTTTCAGTATTGCAACTCGAGGCTTAACTTTTTTCTTCAATTCTTTCAGTTTGAGAAATGCTGAGCATGTTCTTCCCTTTTGGTTTTCTAACTCCAGGTATTTGCACATTTCATTATAGTAATTGGCTTTATCTGCTTGAGCTGCTCTTTGAAATCTTCAGGTCAGCTCTTTTATATTGTCATTTCTTCCCTTTGCTTTAGTTACTCTCCGCTCAAGGGCAAGTTTCAGAGTCTCTTCTGTCATCCATTTTGGTCTTCTCTTCTTTTCTCATCTTTTTAGTGACTTCTTGCTTTCTTCATGGATGGTATTCTTAATGTCATCCCACAATTCTTCTGGTTTTCGGTTGTTGGTATTAGAGGCATCAAATCTATTTTTTAGATTGTCTCTAAATTCAGGAGGGATATATTCAGGATCATATTTTGACTCTCTTGAACTTGTTTTAATTGTCTTTAACTTCAAATTGAACTTGCATATGAGCAGTTGATAGTCTGTTTCACAATCAGCTCCTGGCCTGGTTTTGGCTGAAGATATTGAGCTTTTCCATCACCTCTTGCCACAGATGTAGTCCATCTGATTCCCGTGTGTTCCATCTGGTGAAGTCCACGTGTACAGCCACTGTTTGTGTTTTTGAAAAAATATGTTTGCAATGAATATGTAGTTGGTCTTGCAAAATTCT
>NW_006921712.1:7816360-7817831 GCF_000298275.1 Orycteropus afer afer
TGGGTTTTCCTTGTAGGCCTATGGATATTATCCTATCACTGACAGCATTGTACTTCAGGACAGATCTTGAAACATCCTTTGTGATGATGAATGTCACACCATTCCTCTTCAAACTGTCATTCCTGGAATAGTAGATCATATGGTTATCTGATTCAAAACAGCCAAAATGCATCCAGTTCAGCTCACTAATGCCGAGGTTATCAATCTTTATGTGTTCCATTTCATTTTTGACAACTTCCAATTTTCCTAGATTCATACCTCATACATTCCATGTTCCAATGATTAATGGATGTCTGCAACTTCTTCTCCTCAATATGAGTGGTGACACATCAGCAAATGGAGGTCTCGAAAGCTTTACCTTATCCATGTGAGTAAGGGTGGTTTTACTCTGATGATGCGGCTCTTTCCCAGTCCTATTTTGAGAGCCTTCTAACCTAAGTGACTCATCCTCTTGCTATGTATTGGACAATGCTTCCGGATTATTCATAAAGTTGCACAGTAATGTATCAGACAGTGTTTCTTTGTTATTCATAAGGTTTTCTCTGGCCAATTCTTTGAGAAGTGGATGGCCTTTTCTTTCTTCCTGGTCTGTCTCAGTCTGCAAACTGGGCTGATACCTGTGCTCCATGTGCACCCCACTGGGTTTGAAACACCATTGGCACAGCCTCAAGACTCATAGCAACACGTCACCACAGCAGGACAAACCTACAGACAAATTTGTCTCCTTTAGCTGTTGGAAACCTCTCCTATCACCCTTACCTGGATCCATGCAGCTGACTCTTCACTCTGTCCCAGTCTCCCTGGCCTTTCCTCTCCTTTCTCCCACTTTCCTGCTTTGCCCCTTGTCTCGCCTTGCCACTTGCGGGGTGTGGCATCGGTTCCCTCTCCTCACCTGGATCCCTGCGGCTGACTCCTTGCTTTGTCCCGGTCCTTCAGTCTTTTCCTCTCCTTTCTCCTTCTCTCTGGTAGGTTTAATAATTTGGTGCAGTGGCCACAAAGAACTCAAAGATTATGGGGTTCATTAGGGAAGCAACAGGCTACAGTTCAAGTTCAAGAACATGCTCAGTCTCTCTCAGCCAGTGTCTCTCAGCTGACAGTCTCTCTCAGTCTCTCTCTGTAACATGTCTCTCTTTCAGCAGTGTGTGTCTCTCAAGTCTCTCTCAGCAGTGTGTCTCTCTCACATCTCTCAGCAGCATATTTCTCTCAGTAGCAGGTCTTTCTCTCATTTGGCACTCAGAGAGAATCTTTCTGCCTCTAGGAGTGCTTTGGAGCCTGGCAGAGTGGCCAAAATCAACCAATCCCAACATCAGAGTTTTACACACCTGAGAGAGAGAACTTCCCAGAAAATTTCTTCATGCTGCTCCCAACAGAAATACCCCAGGTAGATAACTTTAGCAATCAGGAGCTACTCAGTTGCTCATGGCCAATTCCACCAGCGTTTACAAGGACATGTAATTTACTGCATAGGTAC
>NW_006921712.1:7821526-7829051 GCF_000298275.1 Orycteropus afer afer
GGTTAGCATTTGAACGCCTTAGGCACTGCACCACCAGAGCTCCTATTCAAAAGGTCTATCTACTGCATGCACAACTATTAATAATATGCTTTGTTGCAAATTCAACCACATATCTTCTGTGATTTGGAGATGAAACAGAATCCCACCACAGAGAAGGAGTAAATGTGAAGACCTAAATCTCTAATTGTATGTAGAAAGCAAGAACTCACCATTAACTAGAAAACAGGAGAGCTGAAAATCTTAAAAAGAAAAAAAAAAACAAACTCTTTCAACTGTAAAATTCAGAGAATCTATGAATAATTAAAATGAGAAAATACTTTCCCCAAAATGCATATAAAACAGTTTCTTAACTCTTAATTATTATCTCATAACTTATTATTTTCAAGAGCCTAATAGCTGATATGAAAATATTTTCAGCAATATTTTGAAAGACCATTATTTTGTAGATTTTTTACATTGTCGTAACTTTCAATCCATCACTGCTGTTTAACTTTTCCCCAGATATTTCCATACAATCCTCATTAATTTTCTATCATGAATTAACACTTTATTAAAATATATAATGACACTTTAATTCCTTACTTGTTTCCCTAAAGTTCTTGTTATTTACAAATATACAAAGGAGCATAATAATTGCATTTTAATTAACTTTTTCATACTTTATGATCATTTGTTATTGTCTTTGTATCTGTTCACAAAAAAATAGCCAATTCTTTATTTTATTAATATGTAGTCCTCCTTCGTAATTGCTTTGTTTTATAATTTCTCACTAACATTAGAAAATACTTACAAACTCTCTCCTTCTTTGATAAAGTTTTAAAAAAAATTTGTTCTATACTTCAGAAATACCATATTAAGTGACAAAATCAATTGATTAAAACTTTTGTAATACTGAAGAAAAACAGAAGATCACATAAAAATTATTGAGGTGTTAACTGAAATACTTGAATGATTCAATTGTTTTGTCACTTTTCATAGAAGAATCCTTTTATTTCATAATTTAACTGAATAAATATTGTATCAGTATAAACTATAGATTTATTTTTTGTGAAATCATGGAACTAGTAAGAGTTTCCAGGACATCTATTGTGGTTAATAGCTTTTGAGTAGATTTCTTATGATTTTTTCTTAATGCTAAATCAATTTGGTAACATTTCTGAAATATGATCTTCTTCAATCCACCTAACTAAAGAAAGTTACTGATGCTTTAATTAATAATTTCTAGCTTGTCTGATCCATGGAGTCCCTAGGTGATGCATAACAGTTAATGAGCTTTACTGTTCCTAAAAATTTGGAAGTTGGAGTCCACTCATATACACTGCAGAAAAAGACCTGGTGAGCTCTTTGCAAACAATCAGCCGTTGAGAACAATACGGAGAATAGTTCTACTCTGAAACAAATGGAGTCACCATGTTGTTGTTTAGGTTGAGTAGGTTGAGACTCATGTTATTGTTGTTAGATACCATTGAGTCAGCTCCCATTCATCACAACCCTATGTACAATAGAATGAAACACTACCTGGTCCTGTGCCAGCCTCACAATCCTTGCTATCCCTGAGCTCATTGTTATAACCACTGTCTCAATCCGTGCCATTGAGGGCCTTCCCCTTTTTCATTGACCTTTCACTTTACCAAGCATGATATCCTTTTTCAGGGAATGGTCCCTTCTAACAACATGACCAAAGTAGGTGAGATGAAGTCTGGCTTTTCTTGGTTCCAAGGAGCATTTCAGCTGCATCTCTCCCAGGACAGATTTGTTAGTTCTTCTGGCAGTTCATAATACTTTCAATATTCTTGATCAACACCACAACTCAAAAGCATCAACTCTTCTTTGATTATCCTTATTCATTTTCTAGCTCTCACATGCATATGAAGCTATTGAAAACACCATGGCTTAGGTTATATGCACCCTAGTCTTCAAATAGATATCTTTACTTCTGAGCACTTTAAATAGGTGTTTTGCAGCAGATTTACCCAGTGAAATATTTTGTCTGATGTCTTGACTGCTGCTTCCATGGATGTTGATTGTGGAACCAACTTCAATCTTCTCTCCATTTATTATGATTTTGCTTATTGGTCAAATTGTGAGGATTTTTTATTTTTTTTATGTTGAGATGCAATGCATACTGCAGACTGTAGTTTTAATCTTCATTTTCAAGTCATCCTTACTTTCAGCGAGCAAAGTAGTGTCATCTACATATCACAGGTTTTTATTGGCTCTTCATCTAATCCTGATGCCACATTCTTCCTCATGTAGTCTGGCTTCTTGGATTACTTTCTCAGCATACAGATTGAATAAGTGTAGGAAAAGAGAACAACCCTGACTCATTCCCTTTCTGATATTAAACAATGCAGTATCCCCTTGTTCATTTTGAATGACAACCTCCTTGTCATGAGAACAATTAAGTTTTCTGGAATTCCAATCCTTCTCAACATTATCCATAATTTGCTTGAACCACACAAGTTCATGACTTTAATCACAGGGCATGGTAGTACTAAGAGACGTCCTAAATAATCTCCTGTATTCCAGACATATTCTTCTTTACCTCCATTATGTAATGTCAATCCAATTTCCCCTTGGTAATCAGGATCTATCACACCAGATAGTACAGTAACACCCTCCTTTGTTTGTTGATCCAGAGGCATGAGGTAGCCAAAATGGCCGAGTGGCATTCTTAACTTCCAGTTCAATGCAATCAGTATTGTGTCTCCAGGTGGGATTGTTCCTCCTTTAGAGAATAAGATCTCCAGACCTGCAAAGCACAGGGTTGCAGGGACAGGAAGCAAAAAAAAAATATTTGAGTGGGTCACTAAGGGTAATAGTTAGTGGTACCATTTCCATTTCCACCTCTAGGTTCCTAGACCTGTAACTCCTGGCTATTGGAAGAACAGTACCATATATCTGATTAAGTTTACAATAATCAACTGTCAATCTCCAAGATCCACCTGTTTTTTCCACAGGTCAAATAGGAGAATTAAATGGGTATGTGCTGGAAATCACCACTCCTGCATCCTTCAAGTCCTTAATGGTGGCAATAATCTCGGCAACCCCTCCAGGGATGTGGTTTTGCTTTTGGTTTACTATTTTTGTAGCTAGAGGCAGTTCTAATGGCTTCCACTTGGCTTTCCCTACCATAATAGCCCTTACTCCACATCTCAGGGACCCAATGTGGGAATTCTGCAAATTGCTCGGTATATCTATTCCAATGATGCATTCTGGAACTGGGGAAAGCACTGCAGGATGGGTTCGGGGACTCACTGGACCCACTGTGAGATGCACCTGAGGTAAGACTCCATCAATAATTTGACCTCCATATGCCCCACTCTCAGTGGTGGCCCACAGTGACTCTTTGGATCTCCTGGAATTAGTGTCAGTTGTGAGCCAGTGTGCAGTATTCCCCAAAAAATCTGACTATTTCTTTTTCCTCAATGAACAGTCACTGTTGTAAAAGGCCTCAGATCCCTTTGGGGAAGGCTGGGAAAAAGATTGACATTATAAATTTTTGGCAATGTAGTGGAGTCCTTCCTCAAGGGTCTCAACCTCCCTTTCATTCAAGGGGTTATGGGTCTGTAAATTGAATCACGTCTGGGAATTGATTGAGAGACCATGACTTTGTATTCTGGTGATTCAATCTAGACTGCTGTCCATGTGACCTAGAATTCTTCTGTCTATACAGATCAAGTAAATATTTAATAGATTTTCCATGTATTTCACTCCTAGGAACACCATGCCTAAGCAGCCAGTGCCATAATTCCACCCAACTCACAGTATTCTGATTACTGTATTGACTCTGATGTCCATTATGGTAACTATGCCCACCTTGTCTATGTGATGAACTGCTGCTGCTTGGTCCCTATTACCTTGGGGTCCAATAAGCCCCATCATAGTTAAGTGTCTTATTTCAATTAGGGCAATTTCCACTGTCAAATCTGGATTGCATAAAATATCAGTCACAGTAGTCTTCAAGGATGCTGGGGTTCCTTTTACAAATTGGTTACTCACTGTACTGGTGAAAGGCGTGTCCTCTGGACTCTCCATCTCTGGCTCTAGTGGTCTAATCTGATAAATCCATTCTAATAGGCCAATTTCCTTAAGCTGCTGGATACCTTCTTCTACATTATACCTAGGCAGGTCTGGTATTCTAACTTGACTTAAGGTAGGCCAATGCATAATTCATGTTTCAGTAAGCTAAAAAAATAAATTATTAGATCCTTTCCTGACCTCTCAAACAGAAACATTGAATGAATAATCTGTACTTAGTGGGCCTAAATCAATAAACTCAAACTGTTCCAATGTTACATTCCTTGCACCATTATTCCACACCCTCAGTAGCCATTCTCATAAATATTCTCCAGGTTTCTGTCTGTGCATGTTAGCAAAATCAAGGAGGTCTTTTCAGGTGTAGCATACCACCTACTCAGTCACACTTTGTATTCCACCTTTTGGGGCTCACTTGGACTTAACTTTAATTACAGTTCTAGCAGAAACAATGGGTGTTTGGGGCAGTTTCTGAGAACATTCAGCAGTGTCTTCTGTGGCATTTACCTCAGGCATTGATCCAGAAGTTACAGTTGGGTTAATCATGAAACAGAGGTAGAAGGGATAAGGTTTTATAGTAATCCCTTCAGATGGAAGGGATTCAACAGAATTTATAGGGTCCATATCCTCATCTTCCTGACTATCTGCCCATATGTCCCCATCCTAGGTTTAAAGATCCCATTTTTTCCCCGTCAATGCCCTTACTTTAACTTCAGAAACCATTCTGTGTTGAAAATTCAATTGGCGAAATAATTCAGCCACCCTCACAATAAGACTCTGGGTTTGCTTTTTGGCAATATCAGCTCTGTTATTAGAAGAAATAAGACTTTCAGAGCACAACTGGAAACATTGAGGTCTTTTATGCAGTGCTTGAGCTGTGACTCAGCAGCCCTTAATTCATCTTGCTTTTTCACCACTGTCTAACATAAGTAGGACCAATCAACCAGCTTCCTTATACTCCTCATGCTGACAAAATTGCAGAAAAGTTACCAAACATGTAATCACCCAGAGCCTCACTTCTCAAAAATAATTCATCTATTGGTAGTGTCATTTGCATGTTAATGTTGCCACCTCACACCACAGAGTAGTAGGGCCCTCTTTACTAATGGAGATAGAGTCACCATTGCCTTTATGATTAATGAAATTGGAGAACCAAAACACAATTGTGGAGAACCAATTTAGGAAGCCCATCCTTATGATTTTGTCTCTCCACAACCACCCCACTCCTGGTACCAAATGTGTTGGGCTGGGTTCTCTAGAGAAGCAAAACCAGTAAAGCTTACATATATATATGTTGTTGTTGTTGTTATGTGCCATCGAGTCGGACCAACTCATAGTGACCCTCCCTTGGGTTTCTGAGGTGGTATCACTATAGAAATAGATTGTCCAACTTTCCTTCTGAGGAGTGGCTGGTGAGTTTGAACCACCTGCCTTTCAGTTAGCAGTCAAGAGCCTTAGGCACTATGCTACTACACTTTCTCTTTATAGAGAAAGATAATTTTATCTTAAGAAAATGTCTCATACATATATAGAAGCTGGCAAGTCCCAAGTTCTTGGATCAAACATCAAGCTGGAGGCTTTTCCTGACTCACGCTGCTGCAGGAGCTGAGGAGCTCAGAGTTGGCAGGCAGTATACTGGCTGTTGACTCAAACAAATGATGAATCCAAGATCACCAGGCTGAATGGTAGACTGTTCACTCCTGGGCTGAATGGCAGACTGTTCACTCAGTAGGTAGCACAACAAGATACAGATCCACAGAAGAGTGTATCATTTTCTTAAGATGTCCATAAATATATTGGAATCAGGCCACACCCTTAGGGAAATTCCCTTTCAATTGATTAGATGCGCAAAACATATACATGTTATCCCATCATAGGAAAAACCCACATCACAACTATTTATACTACACAGAATTGTGGTCCAGTCAAATTAACACACAACTCCAACTATCACAGACCAGATGAGTTATGGGATGACATCAAGGACATCCTACATAAAGAAAGCTAAGATGATCAAAAAGAAAGGAAAAGGACTTATGGCAAAATGGCAGAATGAGCAGACAAGCTACATAGACTCTCTTCTCTACAGAAAAGAAATGAGAAACTAATTTAAACAGATACAGAAGATAATCCTGGAGCCTTGGACTTCAGAGCAAAAGAAAAAGAAGTTGATTAAATAGGAACTAGGAGAAGAATGAGAATTGAAACAAGTAAGGAGACAAGTGGAGCTGTGGACTGTAAGCTGTCCTGAAGACATGGGAAAATTGAATATTCCCAAGTGGTGTTCTGCTCTAGGAAGCAACTTAAGAATCAACCCCACTTGCCAAGGACTGTGGGGGCAACCACTCTGGTGGCTGATGCCTAAAAAGGAAAACAGTGAATAAGGAGACAAACTGAATTGTGAATTTTCAAATGTCCCGATGGCACATCCATTTTGAATATTTGGAGATGGCTTTCTTATCAGGGGAGCAACCTAAGAATATGCTCTCCTTTCCAAGGACAGCATGAGTAACCTTACTGAAAGCTGACGACTAGATAGATGCCCTATTCTCCTTCTTACCCTTGTATTCCACACTCTTTTGGTGAACAGAGGGGTGACCATCCCTCACCACCATCTACCTTCTAGATGAGCAGGAATTCCATCAAGGTCTGGGCACCCTGCCACCCGGTGTTTTCTGGGCAGGCAAGAACTAGACCCAAAACTAGGTCCCCTATTCCCAGCCACTGTTTGGCCCAGAAGGAATTTTTTCTGAGACCAGATATTCTACATCCAACTGCCTTTTGGGATGGCAGGAACATTTTTTTCTGGAAATGAGATCCTATTTCCAGTTACTTTTTGAGACAGAAAGAATTTTGTCTGGAGCTAGATACCCTACCCACAGCTTCTTTTTGAGCTAACTGGAATTCCCTCTGGAACCATGTTCCTTGATCCAAATCACATTTTGGACTGGCAAGAACTTTCTCTGGCTCCAGGAGCCCTGTCCCAAATATAATCTGGATCAGCAAGAAATAGTCTGAAATCAGGTGCCCTGTCCCCAGTTGGTTCTGAGTAGATAGGAACTAGCTCTGAGATCGAATGCACTGCTTCCAGCAGTATTTTGGACTGGCAAGAACTTTTGCTGAGATCAAGGCCATGCACCAAGCCCCCTTCTGGGATGGCAGGAACTTTTTCTAAGACCACATACTTGGTCCCAAGCTGCATTTTGAGCAGGTAGGAATTCCTTCTGGTACCAGGGGCCTTGCTTTCACCACAATTTGAGCAGGTAGAAACATTTTCCAGATCCAAGTACATTGCTCCAGACAACTTCTGGGTCAATAGGAACTCTTCTGATATCAGATGCCCTCCCTCTAGTTCCTTTCTGGGCAGAAAGGAACTAATACAAGGACCAGGTGTCCTGCTTTGCATTCAGAGATTGGTCAGCAGAAATGGAGCCTGGGTGCCCTACCCCCACCCTATTTTTTTGTGTGTGTTTTTTATTTTTAAATT
>NW_006921712.1:7829273-7834806 GCF_000298275.1 Orycteropus afer afer
TTATTCCTACCTCCCCCAATATTATGATTTTTTTCCCTTTGTCCTTTTTTCTTTCTTTTTCTTTTTCTGACTCTTCTTTTCATTTTTTATTTTTGTTTCCCCTGTAATTGTAGCTTTTTGTTTATATAGTTTGTGTTTTTTGTTCTCTTCTTTTCTTTTACTTTTTTTTTTTTTTTTTTTTTTTTTTTTGTCAAGGTTGGTGGGAGACAGCAACCATGACCAAATGACTCAACCACACCCACACCTCCTATACCCCACCCACTGAGTAAAGGCCATCATTTGCTTCTGCATTAACTTATAAATGAGAGATAGTGGCCAAAACCAGCCTAACTCACCCTCAACTGCTTTTCAGGAACAGCTAACAAAGATCTATGCACACATTTTCATCCTCCATCACACACACTGGGAGACAGGTGGTGAGTGCATAAATGCAGCCAAACTATTAAATAGAGAAGCACAATAAGCCTTCTAACTCAGATATATCAAAGAAAAAAAGAAAAAAACAACAAGTGGGTGAATCATATCATTGTATAATCAACAACTAAATATAAATACAATGACAACATAATTTCTCAGAGACAACTGACTATCACAGTTGTCACAAAGATGCAAGTACAAACAAGCAACTGAGATACAGAGCCATAAAACTTCCAGAAGAAGAAACAGAATTGGAACTGCCTGATAAGGAAGTAAACAAAACCATATTTATTTACCTTCAATGGAATGAGAGACAGATCATAGAAAGTACTGATAAAGTCAAGGAAAACACTGAAAAATTTAAGGAAAAAAACAGGAAAATTATAGAATAATTTAGGGAAACAATAAAAGGATAAACTGCCAAAATAAGAGTTTAAAATAGGGACTTCCAGTAAGATGGGTGAATAGACAGACAAGTGACACAGACCCTCTTCAACAAAGAAAAGAAAAACCAATGGACAGAGATATAGAAGATAATCCTGGAGCCCTGAGCTTTGAAAGGAACTATACAGCAGTGGATTAGGCACCAACTACTGGAAAAACCTGAACAAAAACAGGACCTAGGAATAGGTTCTGTGTGCCAAGGTCAGCAGGGACATACAAGAGGCTGACAACAGGAAAGGAGACAGGTGGTAGGTGTATAAGTGCTGTCAAATAGTGAATAGAGAAGCATAGCACAATACCCTTGTTGCACATATAACATACAAAGAAAATGAAAATCATGGACAAGTCACTTCAACATGTTGTTGTTATGTGCCACTGAGTTGGACCCGACCCACAGCAACCACTCCTTGGTTTTCTGAAGTGGTATCACTACGGAAGTAGATTGCCCAACCTTCCTTCTGAGGAGTGGCAGGTGGATTTGAACCACCATTCTCTGGTTAACAGTCAAGTGCCTTAGGCACTACACTACCAGCGCTCCTACATACAATTACCAATTAAATATAAACAAAAATATCACGACACCTCAGAGACAACAGAGCATCACAGACCACACAAAGAAGCAAGATAAAGCAGGAGAAACAAGGGATTAGGATACAGACCCAAAACACATCCCTGAGGAAGATGCAGCATTGGAACTGCCTGATAAGGAATTCAAAAGAATTATATTTAGGTATCTTCAATGAATTGAGAGAAAGATCAAGGAAAACACATAGAAAACCTTAGAACAATTTTGAAAGACAATAAAAGAACAAAATGACAAAATAAATGAAAAATTAGAAATGATACAATATCTACAGACAGAAATCCAAAAGATTAATACTAAATTTTCAGAAATAGATAAGACATTGAATGGGCAAAGGAGCAGAACTGAATCAATGGAAGACAGAATTGGAGAGATTGGAGGCAAATACCTAAACACTTTTTTAGAAAGGGATCAATCAGAAAAAAAAGATCAAGACAAAATGAGGAAAGCCTAAAGTTCATGTGGGATACCATCAAAAGGAATAACCTACATGTAATTGGAATTCCAGAACAGGAAGAGACAAATGAAACCACAGAGAAAATTGTCAAAGGTTTGTTGGAAGAGAATTTTCCTGGTATAATGAAATATGAGAATATATCCATTCAGGAAGTCCAACAAACCCCAAGCAGGATAGACCACAAAAGAAAATCACCAAGACATATCATCATCAAACTTATCAAAACCAAAGACAAAGAAGGAATCATAAGAGCAGCATGGGAAGTGAAAAATTACCTACAAGGGGCAACCAATAAGACTAAGCTCAGATTTCTTGGCAGAAACCATGCAAGTGAGAAGACAATGGGATGGTATATATAAAACCCAGAAAGAGAAAAATGTCCAACCAAGAATTATGTATCCAGCAAAATTGTCCCATAAATGTTGTTGTTGTTATGTGCCGTCGAGTCAGCCCCGACTCATAGCGACCCCTCCTTGGGTTTCCGAGGCAGTATCACTACGGAAGTAGGATTGCCCAACCTTCCTTCCAAGGAGTGGCTGGTGGGTTTGAACCGCCAGCCTTCTGGTTAGCAGTCAAGTGTTTAGCCACTATGCTACCAGAGCTCCTTAAATATGATGGTGAAATTAGGACATTTCCAGATAAGCAGAAATTAAGGGAATTTTTTACAATCAGACCAACCTTACAAAAGATCCTAAAGGAAGTCCTTTGGACAGAGAAGCAACAACAGCCAACAACAACTGACCATTAATACACATGATGATGTAACCCAGAAACCAACATAGCTATGTAAGTATCCAAAGTAAATAAGCCTACAAGATTATAAACAAGGAACCAGAGACATCAACTGACAAATGAGGACAACTACAAACCAAAAAGAGGGAAAGAACTGGGTCATTACAGAACTTCTAGATGGTAGGGAAGTCAAGACAACTACAAGATAGAACAGACTGGTCTAAACTTAGGAAGAAAACTATAAATCACAATGTAACCTCAAAGAAAAATTATAAACTTACATATCAAAATTGAAAAGAGGACCAGCACAAATATCTAGCAAATACTAAAACAGTAGCAACAAAGGAAGTGATAACATGATTCATAAACAAAATGAGCTCAGCATAGAAAATTATATGGAACAAAGAAATTGAGACCATGAAAACATAACAAAAATGACAGCAACAAACTCATTTTGTCAATAATTACATATCTGACAAGGGGCTTATAGAAAACTCAAATGCCTCAACAGCAAAGGGATTAACAATCCAATTGAAAAATGGGCAGATGACATGAATAGACACTTCACCAAAGAGAATATTCAGGTGGCTAGCTAATACATGAAGAGATGCTCCCAATCATTGGCCATAAGGGAGAGGCAAATCAAAACAACAATGAGATACCATCTCACCCCAGCAGTGATGACAAGGTTCAACAAGACAGAAAGCAACAAATGCTAGTATGGATGAGGAGAGATTGGGACACTAATATACTGCTGGTGGGACTCTGAAGTGATACAAACACTGTGGAAAACAATATGGTGATTCCTTAGAAAGCTGGAATTGTAGCTACCATTTGATTCAGCAATCCCATGACTAGGATATATCCTAGAGAGGTGAGAGCCAGGGCTTGTTATGTTACATGCCGTTGAGTCAAACCCAACTCATAGTGACCCCTCCTTGGGTTTCCGAGGCAGTATCACTACGGAAGTAGGATTGCCCAACCTTCCTTCCGAGGAGTGGCTGGTGGGTTTGAACTGCCAGCCGTCTGGTTAGCAGGCAAGTGTCTTAGCCACTATGCTACCAGAGCTCCCAGAGCCAGGGCAGGAACAGATATATGGACAGTCATGTTCATCATAGCATTATTTACAATAGCAAAAAGATGGAAACAACCTACATGCCCATCAGTGGAAAAGGGAATGAGCAAACAATGGTACATACACATAATGGAATGCTTGTGTTGTTGTTGTTATGTGCCATTCAGTCGGCCCTGACTCATAGCGACCCTTCCTTGGGTTTCCAAGGCAGTGTCACTACAGAAGTAGATTGCCCAACCTTCATTCTGAGGAGTGGTTGGTGGGTTTGAACCACCAGCCTTCTGGTTAGCAGTCAAGTGCTTTAGGCACTGCGCTACTAGAGCTCCCAATGGAATGATATGTAGCACTAAAGAATAATGTAGAGTCTGCAAAACACCACATAATATGGATGATCTTAGAAGACATTATACTGAGTGAAATAAGTCAATCACAGAAGAAAAAATAAAGTATTAATTCATTGTTGTGGAGGGTCAAGGAAAGGTTTATATATGGAGGGAAACTTTCTTTTGTTGATTGCCAGGGGTGGGAGGGGAAAGGAGGGAACACTGCAGAAAAAAAAATAATAATAATAATACACTGACCCATATCACTTTAGTTTCGTGTATTTCACTGTACATAAATTATATTTCAATAAAATGAAAAAATATAAAAAATGAACAAAATGAAAAAATGAAAGAAAAATTAGAAATCATACAAAAATAAAAAATAGAAATCCAGAAGATCAATACTAAGATTTCAGCAATAGATTAATAGATAACACATTAAAAAGGGCAAAGTAGTAGAATTGAATTAATGTAAGGCAGAATTAGTGAGACAGAAGACAAACTCTCAATCAGAAAAAGGATCAAAACAAAATGAATGTCTAAGATTCATGTGGGTTACCATTAAGAGGAATAAATTACACATGATCACACTTCAAGATCAGGAAAAGACATACAAAATTACAGAGAAATTAATGAAGATTTGTTGGAAGAGGACTTCCCTAACATGATGAAAGAAGAGAAGATATCCATTCAAGTAGTTCAAAGAACCCCCAAACATGATAAACATCAAAAGAAAATCACTAAGACATATTGCAGTCAAACTTGCCAAAAACAAAGACAAAGGAAGAATCCTGAAAGCAATATAGGAAAAATAAAAAGTTACTACAAAGGGGAACTGGTAAGACTAAGCTCTTATTTCATGGCAGAAACCATGCAGGCAAAAACACAATGGTATTATTTATTATATATATAAAGCCCTGAAAGAAAATAATTGTCACCCAAGAATTACATGCCCAGCAAAATTGTCCTTCAAATATTATGGTGAAATTAGAATGTTTCCATATAAACTAAAAGTAAGGGAACTTGTCAAAACCAGACCAACCTTAAAATAGATGTTAAAGGTACTCCTTTGGAAAAAGAATTAACAACAGCAAACAACAACTGATGATTAACACACATAATGACATAAACCAGAAATCAACACAATTGCAGAAATATCAAAGTAAAATATGCTTACAAAACTGTAAACAAGGAACCAGATACATCAATGGGTAAATGAGGATAACTATAAATCAAAATGGGGAATAAGTAGTTTAAGTACAGAATTTTCAAATGGATAGGAAATCAAGACAGTTGCAAGACAGAAGATACTGATCTAAACTAGGGGAAAAAAATAATAAATTACAGAGTAACCTCAAAGAAAATTTAAAAAGACTAGAAGAACTAAATGGTTCAACCACTCAGAAGGGGATCTATGTAGGAGATCCTGGATAGAGTGGGAGAACAATGTGGAATAAAGCTCAAAGACATTTTGGGGAGGAAAAAAAAAAAAAAAAAACAAA
>NW_006921712.1:7836377-7844669 GCF_000298275.1 Orycteropus afer afer
ATAAGACAAGAAAGGGAAATAAAAGGCATCTAAATTGGCAAAGATGAGTAATACTCTCTGTTTGGATATGGTATGATCCTATACACAGAAAATTCAAGACACTCAGCAAGAAAACTACTGGAACTAATTGAAAGATGTAGCATAGTGGCAAGATACAAGATCAACATACAAAAATCAGTTGGATTCCTCTACTCCAGCAAAGAGATCTCTCAAAAGGAAATCAATACTACTTACAGGAGCTACCAAAAAGATAAAATACTTGGGAATAAATCTTACCAGGGACTGAAAAGACATATACAAAGAAAACTACAAACACTATTATGAGAAACTATAAGAGATCTATCTACGTAAGTGCAAGAACATAACAAGCTCATGAATAGTAAAACTGAGCATTGGGAAAATGTCAGTACTACCCAAAGCAAGCTATACATCCAATACAATCCTGATAAAGATTCCATTATCATTATTTGCATACATGGAAAACCCAATCACTAATTTTATATGGGAAGGAAAGAGAGCTTGTATAAGCAAAGCACCACTGAAGACGATGAACAAAGTATGTGGTCTCACACTCTTGGATCTCAAAACCTACCATACAGCCACACTTGCCAAAACAGCCTGGTATTGGTACAATGGCACAGACACATAGACTAATGGAACAGAATTCAGAACCCAGAAATAGATCCATCCACCTATGGTCAGCTAATCTTTGACAAAGGGCCAAAAATAAATAGGGAAGAGATAGTTTCTTTAACAAATGGTACTGGCAAAAATGAACATCCTTTTGTAGAAAAATGAAACAAGATCCACATCCCACACAGTTCATCATAAATGAACTCCAGATAGATCAAAGACTTAAATGTGCAATCCAAAACTTTATAGTTCATCAAAGAAAAAACAGGGCCAAATTTAGGGGCCCTAATTTATGACATTAATGACTATCAAGCATAACTCAAGATGCACAAACAGCAGAAGATAAACTAGATGATTGGAACTTTCTAAAAATTAAATTCTTATGTGCATCAAAAGACTTCCAAAAGATTAATAAGGGAACCTAGAGATTGGGAAAAATTTTGGCAGTGACATAGCTGACAACACAGTCATCTCTAAACTTCATAGAAAATTCCAACACTTCAACATCAAAAAGACAAACAATCTAATAAAAAATGAGCAGAAGACATGAACAGACACTTTACCAAAGAAGAGATTCAGATGACCAACAAACACATGAAGAAATGTTTGTGATAATTAGCCATCGTTGTTTTTGTTATATGCCATCAAGTCAGACCAGACTCATAGCGACCCTTCCTTGGGTTTCCGAGGCAGTATCACTACGGAAGTAGATTGCTCCATCTTCCTTCCATTAGAGAGATACAAATCAAAACATCAAGATACCACCTCACAACATCATTAATAACAAAGTTCAACAAGACAGAAAATAACAAATTCTGGTATAGATGTGGAGAGATTGGGATTCTCATACAGTACTGATGGAACTGTAAAATGATACAACCACTGTGGAAATTGGTATGCTGATTCCTTAAAAAATTGGAAATAGAAATACCATTTGATCCAACAAACCCATTATTAGGCATATATCTTGAAGAAGTGAGAGTCAGGCATGAATAGGTATACGCACACCCACAAAGAGAGGGAAGCAACCTAAGTGCCCATCAACAGAAGGATGGATAACCAAACAACGGTACATACACACAATGGAATACTATGCGACACTAAAGAATACTGTAGAATCCACAAAAGACCTCATAACATAAATGAACTTGGAGGACATTATACTGAGTGAAATAAAGTAATTACAAGAGGACAAATATTGCATGGATTCACTATTGTAAAAAGTCAAAAAAGGTTTACATATGAAAGTAAACTTTCTTGTTCATTTCTCCAGTTTGGGCATGGGGGGATTGCTGGATAGGTAAGAGACAAGGATTGATTTGGGTGAAGGGAAAGGCAATATACCAAAAGTGAGTGACCAACACAATAACACTAAGGTTTATAAGACATGGAGAGTTGCACAACAAATGTAAACACTTACACGTAAAAAATAATGCATTATCAGTAATAACAAACATTAATCTATGGGTGGATACTTAGGTAGAGGAGCTAAATAATCAAGTATATCTAGGCAAAAGGAAATATACCCATGACCATATACAAGTTTGGCAAATGATATTTCTACATACTTATTTGTAGGTGCTATAAGGCTTGGAAGGAAGGTTGAGCAACCTACTTCCATAGTGATACTGCCTCAGAAACCCAAGGAGGGGTCACTATGAGTTGGGTCCAACTCGACAGCACATAACAACAACATAAGGATTTCCATATATATAATAGAGCTAACAGGGCAAAGTTATGATAACTTCTTGTTGTCGTTTTTATGTGCTGTCGAGTCGGACCCGACTCATAGAGACCCCTCCTGGTGTTTCCGAGGCAGTATCACTACGGAAGTGGATTTCCACAGCCAAATCCCTTAAGTAAGTGAGTTTTGGGGCCTAAGGGTTCAGGAGCATGGCCAAGGACATCAAGCTCAATTGGCATAGCATACTACACAAAAGCATTGTTCTACATTCTACTTTTGCATGTAGTGACTAGGGTCTTAAAAGCTTGAAAACAGCCATTTAAGATGCAGCAATCGGTCTCTCCTCATCCAGAGTAAAAAAGAATGAAGAAAATCAACACATGCAATGCTTATGAGGAGGATGTACATAGACAAAGAAGCTGTCATTAAAACACAACAAAGGGATACTGATTGGTTTAAAATTAGGAAAGGTATGCATTGGGTTATATTTTTTACCATACTTATTCAATCTCTTTGATGAGTAAGTAATCAGAGAACCTGGAATATTATGAAAGAGAACTTGGCATTACGACTGGACAAACACTCATTGACAACCTGCAATATGAAGATGGCATAACCTTGCTTGCTGAAAGTGAAGAAGACTTGAAGCACTTACTGGTGAAGATCAAAGGCTACAGCCTTCAGTATGGAATATACCTCAACCTCAACAACAAATGAATATATAAAAATCCTTACAACTGGACCAACGAGCAACATCATGATAAATGGAGAAAAAATTGAAGTTGTCAAGGATTTTATTTAATTTGGATTCACAATCAAAGCCCATAGAACAGCAGTCAAGAAATCAAGTGATGTATTGCACTGAGCAAAGCTGATGTCAAAGACCTCTACAGAGTGTTAAAGAGCAAAGATGTCACTTTGAAGAATAAGTGCAACTGACTAGTGCCTAAGGCATTTGACTGCTAACCAGAAGGTTGGCAGTTCAAACTCATCAGTCACTCCTCGGAAGGAAGATTGGACAATCTACTTCTGTAGTGATACTACTTTGGAAACCCAAGAAGGTTTTTTTTTTTTTTTTTTTTTGACCCAAACCAGGGTATTTTCAGTAGGTTCATCTGGATGTGAGAAGCGGGAAATGAATAAGGAAGACTGAAATGTAATTAATAGATTTGAATCATGGTGTTGGTGAAAAATATTGAATATACCATGAACTGCTAGAAGAATGAAAAAATCTGTCTTGAGAAAGTACAGCTGGAATGTCCCTTAGAATTGAGAATGGCTGGACTTAATTTCTCATATTTTGATTATGTGTTGGGAAGACACTTCTGGTTAGCAGTCAAGTGTCTTAGGCAGTATGCTTCCAGAGCTCCTATATCAAGAAGTAAATTTATAATTTTTGATTGGTTTGTTAGAGATAAAGGAAGGACAACAAGAAGAAATAGTTTAAAGAACTGAAAGTAGTTGCCTCCAGTAAGGAGAACTGAAGGTAGTGGGGGTGGAAGGAGTGGGCTGACATCTTATAAAGTGTTAGTTAATTATATGTGTGTATTACCAGTGTGGGAGCTCAGGTAGCATAGTCCCTAAGGCACTTGACTGCTAACCAGAAGGCTGGCAGTTCAAACCCACCAGCCAATCCTCAGAAGGAAGGCTGGGCAATCTACTTCTGTAGTGATACTGCCTTGGCAACCCAAGGAGGGGTCGCTATGAGTCGGGTCCGACTTGACGGCACATTACAACAACAACAACAATATTACCAGTGTACTGAGTGCCAACAGTCCAATTTCACTCTGCATAGCAGAACCCACAACGGGTAGAAACATTTTGTCTCCAAAGAGTGTGGGAAAGCTTTCTGCAAAAACATTTCCTTCAGCTGACACAGTAAGAGTCACTCATTGTGAAGTTTTACCAGTGAAAGGAATGTGGTAATTCTTCGGCTACATCCCAACCCTCAAAATCTACTATAAGATTAACTATGGGGATAACAAAGATGGCGGAATAGCCAGAAAGACTGCACAGACCCTCTTTAACAAAGAAAATGGGAACCAATTAACACATATATGGAAGATAATCCTGCATCCCTGAGCTTTGAAGGGAGGGATATAGAAGTGGAGTAAACTCCAGCTAATAGAAGAATTTACATGAAAACACCAAAAAAGGAGACATATGGATCTGCGGTCTGGCAGCAATCCTGAAGGCACAGACAGCTTGGATATTGCCGAGTGGTGTTAGGCCTTAAGAATTAATCTAAAATCAACTCTGCTAGCCAGGGGCTGCACGGAGGTCTGAAAGGTGGCTAAAATAAAAGGGGAATAAAAGGGGAAGCAGGGAAAAGGAAGGGTGGCTGAGCTGTGGACTTTTGCCTGTCCGGAGAGTACAGCCATTTCGAATGTTTACAAGCATTTTGACCATTTTGGATATTTAAAGCAATAGTATTCTTTCAGACTCCAGAGTCTTAAGACTAGGCTCCACTGGTCAAGAACAACAAGGATATTCTGGATGCCAATGACTAGACAGGTATAGTTTTCAGCTTTTTCTCTCGTCCCTGTTCCTGGTCCCAATTTTTTTCTTTCTTGTAGTTAACCCCATTCCTTGTTTTCCTTTTTGCATTTTTCCCATTTTTCCCTTCATTATTCTCCTACTGCACCCTTTTCTCTTATTGCCCTCTCCCCAGATACTGTGGGTTTTTTTCTTTTCTTTTCTTTTCCTTTTCTTGGTGACTGTTACTGTGTGTTTATGTGGTATGCTTTTTATCCACTTGTTTTTACTTTTTTGATGGTTTTTTGGCTGTTGTTTTTGTCTAACTGAGTGGTAGACATCAACCATGCCCATATGACACAACCACACCTGCATCTCCTGCAGCCCCACTTACTGAGTGAGAGCCACCACTTCCAGCTCCAGCAACTGGCCAATGATAAACAACCACCAAGAAAAGTCTGACTTAACCCTACTGCTCTTCATGAACAGTTAACAGAGATCTAAATACAACTATGTCACAACATAGTGTGATTTAGAGATAATATAAATTTTGTAAAAGATAATTACATATGTAAACAAAATATGGTATGCTGATAGCAATAGGTATTACTAATTAAATGAATAAATAACTATGAGTAAGAAGACAATAAGATAGGTGTGAAAAAAATGATGCAAATTTAGAGGAATAAGTGTATGCCTGTGTTATGGATTGAATTTTGTTCCCCCAAAATATGTGTCAACTTGGCCAGGCCATGATTCTCAGTGCTTTAGAAGTTAGGTAATGATGTAATGTGGAAGATATATAGTGAAACCCCATGATATGATACAATGTGATAAACTGATCAAGTGTAAAAGAATTAAGATTAAGGGTGGGTTACAACATCCTTCATTCCATTACAGCCCTGATCTGATTTAAGGGGAGCTACCCTAAGGTGTGGCCTGCACCACCTTTTATCTTAAAAGAGATAAAAGGAGAGAGAAACAAGCAGAGACAACCACCAAGAAAAAGGATCCAGTAGTGAAGCACATCTTTGGACTCAGGGCCTCTGAACTGGGATCCTCCTAGGAATAAGAGACACAGAGTGAGTCTTTCCCTAGAGCCAGCACTCTGAACTCAGAGTTCTAGCCTTCTAAAGTGTAATAGACCTCTTTCAAGTGTTGAAGAGCAAAGATATTTCCTTGAAGACTAAAATGTGCCTAATCCAAGCCAAGGTATTTCAATTGCCTCATATGCATGTGAGAGCTAGATAATGAATAAGGAAGATCAAAGAAGAGTTGATGCTTTTGAGTTACAGTGTTGGTGAAGAATGCTGAAGGTACCATGGACTACTAAAAGAACTAACAAATCTGTCCTGGAGGAAGTGCAGCTGGAATGCTCCTTGCAAGCAAGAATGGCCAGACTTCATCTCACCTACTTTGGTCATGTTGTCAGAAGGGATTATTCTCTGGAGAAGGATGTCATGCTTGATGGAGGGTCAATGAAAGAAGGGAAGGCCTTCAACGAGATGTGTTGACAGTGATGGGCTCAGGTATAGTAGGAATCGTGAGGCTGGCACAGGACTGGGCAGTGTCCCATTCTCTTGTACATAAGAGAACAGAGATGACTCAACAGCACGTAACCAACAACAACAAAGTGTAAGAGAATACATTTCTGTTTGTTAAAACCACCCAATTGTGGTATTTCTGTTATAGCAACACTAGAGAACTAAGGCAGCCTGTGATGAGGGTTTTGTGCCACTATGAATCTGATAACCTCTATCTAGTCTGTGCATCTGAATTAAAAAATAAAATAAATAAAATAACATCATTTCTATGTTTTTAATTAATGAATAATTAAAACTTAAATTTATTAAGTATACTTTGCAGAAGTATTGATTAATATCTGAAAGATTAATATCAAGTTAAGTAATAAGGATTTGTTTTTCAATATAATTTTAAAAGTGAGATGATTTCAGAAAAATGCCATTATAAGTCTGACAATCTGGAATGATTTATTATAAACGACTTTGAAGAATCATTATAATTGAGTTAAACTTCTTTATTGAGAACATATATAATTGAATTTTAAGAGGTCATGTTTTTTTAATAAAATGTGTCTGGACATTCTCTTTCATTATTCAATGTGATTCTATTAACCTAGAGTTTGATCCTTTGGAAGATGAACAAAATTATAATTGACATTCTCTATCTGTATTCAAACAAGCTGTGACCCAGATTCTCAGATCTTACTTATCAAAGGGGAATTTTAAAAGTTTAGCTAAGTGAGAATGAAATGCAAAATTGTTGTATTTCATCCTTTGAAAGACAATTTTAGCTCTTTGTGGAGAAGTGTATGAAGTTTATTGATTCATTAAAAACAAATCTAGTTGACCAATAGACCTAGGTAAAATTTGTCCTTTGTAGAACAACATGTGATATGTAAAACACTGACTAATTTTCTCCATATTTCAAGAGATGAATATACAGAACCTAGAATTGTGAATGTTATATTAAAAAATGAAACGGGGGGGGACAACATTCAGTGATTAACTCTTATTCTACTGTTTTAATCATTAAGAAAGTTTTCATTTTCAATATTATTCCTTTTCTAAATGTTGTTTAGATTGCATTTAATCAAATGTCCCCAAAAGAGGCAAAATACAAACAGAACAAAGAAGTTTTTCCACTTCACTGTACAAAGATAAATTGAGAGATACAGAGAGAGAGACAGAGAGACAGAGAGATTCAGAATACTATGTGGTAGGTTTTATGTTAGTGAAATTGATTGAAGGAAAGAAATATGCTGTTTTATGCTCTCAAATAATAGAGAAAAGAATGAATATAATACAGAAAGATAATTCTCTTTTTTCCACTGTTAAAACTTTGATATTTACTTTTCCTTTTAGAATTTTAAAATAATTGCAAAATATTTCCAACAGACAAATATATAGTATTCTTTTTTTCTTTAAGAAATAAATTATTTCAATGACAGGTACAATTCATTACCCCTGAGTGCACTTCCTTGAGTTCTCTCTTCTGAGAGGTAACTGCCCTCTTGAATTGCCATGCTCACTCACTGCGTGTGCATCCCTAATCTGTAAATAAAAAAGTTACATGTTTTAAAACTTTATAGAAATGATCTTTTGCTGTCTATCATTTTTTCAATTTATATTTTGTTCATATTGCCATATGCTGCTCTCTTGCCTTCATGTTACATGAGAGATTGTATGCTATTATATAAATACATCATGGTGTATCCATTCTTCTATCATTAGATATATAATCATTGTCAAATTTTTACTGTCATGAAAATATTGCAATAAGCATTCTTGAATTCCTTGTGCACATGTGTTAGAGTTTCTCCTGAGTATGCTTATTAAACACAACACTATTTTGTAGTGTATGGATATCTACAGCTTTCCTGCATAATGCCCAATTCTTTACCAAAATAGTGGTATCAATTTACCCTCTCACCAGCAAGAGTGAGTTACCATTGCTCCATGTCTTTTTTTTTTTTTTTT
>NW_006921712.1:7845824-7847275 GCF_000298275.1 Orycteropus afer afer
AGGACAATTATAAACTCATTGTGCCTAACACGATACACTAACACACATACAACTGAAATGTATTAACCTTATTTACATTTCACAGTTCATAACAGAAGGAAACAAAAATATTTGATACACATATACCATGCAGAAATATAACAATCACAATCCTTGATTCTGCAACTGGTCATGTGGTTGTAACTGATATTCAGAACTACCTTCTTCTACCAGCCATTCTGTATTTCCCTTGCCCTCAGCAAGCACCTCAGCTGGTCATGGTTCTTTGTCTGGTGGGGTAGCCCAAACCTTCATTCCTGAGGGTCTGGGCTATTAGTGGTCATACCAGAATTGGGTTGTAATTTTCTATTGACTTTAATCATAGGACATGGTAATACTAAGAGATGTCCTAAAGAATCTCCTGTACTCCAGACATATTCTTCTTTACCTCCATTATATAATGTCAATCCAATTCCCCCTTGGTAATCAGAATCTATTACACCAGATATTACAGTAATACCTTCTTTGTTTGTTGATCCAGAGGCACGAGGAAGCCAAAATGATCAGGTGGCATTCTTAATTTCCAGTTCAAGGCAATCAGTATTGTGTCTCCAGAGTGGGAGTGTTCCTCCTTTTTGGAACTAAGATCTCCAGAACCGCAGAGCATAGGGTAGCAGGGACAGGGAGGAAAAATTTTTTGAGTGGGTCATTATGGATAATAGTGAGTGGTGCCACTCCCGTTTCCAACCCTTGGTTCCTAGAACTGTGAATCCTGGTAATTGGAGAAACAGAACTGTGTATTAGACACTGGTTTAGAGCATATACAGCCTCCTGGAGAACATTACCCCGACCCTTCAAGGTAGTGCCACCTAGCTGGTGCCATAATTGTGTTTTCAGTAGGCCATTCCATCGTTCTATCAAACCAGCTGCTTCAGGATGATGGGGAACACGGTAAGACCAGTGAATTCATGAGCATAAGCCCATTGCTGCACTTCATTTACTGTGATGTGAGTCCCTTGATCTGAAGCAATGCTGTGGGGGATACCATGATGGTGGATAAAGCATTCCGTAAATCCACGGATGGTAGTTTTGGCAGAAGCATTGCAGGCAGGGAAGGCAAATCCATATCCAGAATAAATATCTATTCCAGTAAGAACAAAATGCTGCCCTTTCCATGATGGAAGTGGTCCAATGTAATCAACCTGCCACCAGGTTGCTGGCTGTTGACTTCAATAACTGATGAATCCAAGATCTCCAGGCTGAATGGTGGATTGTTCACTCATGGACAGTTTTAGGCAGCACAACAGAATCCCAATCCACAGAAGAGTGTCTCTTTTCCCAGGATGTCCATAAATATACTGGAAACAAGCCACATCCCTAGGGAAACTTGCCAGAACTTTCTCCCTGTTTACAATCTTGTAAGCTCATTTTACTTTGGATATGTCCATAGCTGTGGTTTCTGAGTTATGTTA
>NW_006921712.1:7850710-7851236 GCF_000298275.1 Orycteropus afer afer
CACCATGTTGATCACTCACATTTGGTACATTGCCCTTCTCTTCACCCAAATCAATACTTATCTCTACCTATCTAACAGTGTTTCCTCCCCTCCCCTCCCACCCCAGTAACCAACAAAGAAAATTTCCTTCCATAGATAAACCTTTCCTTGATTTTTACAATAATGGACTAATATAATATTTGTCCATCTGAGATTGACTTATTTCACTCAGCTTAATATCCTCCAAGATCACTTTATGCAGTGTTTTGCAGATTCTAGGTTCTTATTTAGGGTTGCATAGTATTCCATGTATGTATGTACCAAAGTTTGGTTATCCATTCCTCAGTTGATGGGCATCTACGTTGTTTCCATCTTTTTGCTATTGTAAATAGTGCTATGATGAACATGGGTGAGAATATGTCTGTTCTTGTCCTAGCTCTGACTTCTTTAGGATATATACCTAGTAATATAATGGCTTGGTCAAATGGTGTTTCTAATTCCAACTTTTTAAGAAATCACCATACTGCTTTCCACAGTGTTTGTACCA
>NW_006921712.1:7858097-7860379 GCF_000298275.1 Orycteropus afer afer
TCAAAAGCATCAACTCTTCTTCAGTCTTACATATTCATTGGCCAGCTCTCACAGGCATACGAGGTGTTTGAAAATATCATGGCTTGTGTCATGCACATCTTAGTCCTCAAGGAGACATCCTTGCTCCTCAGCACTTGAAAGAGTTCCTTCACGGCTGACCTGCCCAGAGCTACATGTTGTCTAATGTCCTGACTGCTGCTTCCATTGGCATCAATTGTACAATCAAGCAATATGAATTCTTTGACAACCTCAATCTTCTCTCCATTTACTGTGATGCTGCTTATTGGTCCAGTTGTGAAGATTTTTTTTTTTTTAATTGACATGTAATCCATACTGCAGATTGTATTCTTCAAACTTCATCAGTAAGGGCCTCAAGTCATCCTCACATTCAGCAAGCAAAGTTGTGTCATCAGCATATCTCAGGTTGTTAATGATTCTTCCACCAATCCTGATGCCATATCTTTCTTCATATAGTCTGCCTTCTTGGATTATTTGCTCAGAATACAGATTGAATAAATATGGTGACAGGATACAACCCCAACACACTTCCTTTTTTATTTTAAACCATGCAATGTCCCCTTTTTCTGTTAGAATGACAACCTCCTGGTTAACGTACAGGTTCTTCATGAGTACAATCAAGTGTTTGGAAATTCCCGTTCTTTTCAATGTTATCCACAATTTGTCATGATCTACACAATCATTGCTTTTGCATAGTCAATAAAACACAAGTAAACATCTTTCTGGTATTCTTTGCCTTGAGCCAGGATCCATCTGACAGCAGTTATGATATCCTTTGTTCCACGTCCTCTTCTGTATTCACTTTGCACCTCTGGAAGTTCTCTGTCAATATACTGCTGCAACCATTTTTGAATGATCTGGAGTAAGATCTTACTTGCGTGCAATATTAATGATATTATATATAATTAATATTATATAATATATATATATAATATTAATGACATTATATAATTAATATTATTAATATTACAATCATGTTCACATTCTGTGGGATCACTTTTCTTTGGAATGGGTACAAATATGGATCTCTTCCAGTCAGTTTGCCTAGTAGCTGTCTTCCAAAATTCTTGGCATAACCAAGTGAGTGCCTACAGTGTGGCATCCGTTTGTTGAAATATCTCAGTGGGTATTCTGTCAATTCCTGGATCCTTGTTCTTCCCCTATTCCTTCATTGCCACTTTGACTTCCTCCTTCAATACCATTTATTCTAGATCATGTGCTACCTCCTGAAGTGGATGAAGATCTACCAGTTCTTTTTCATACAGTGACTCTGTGTATTCCTTCCATCTTCTTTTGATGTTTCCTGCATCATTCAATACTTTAACCATAGAATCTTTCAATATTGCAACTCGAGGCTTAAATTTTTTCTTCAGCTCTTTCAGCTTGAGGAATGCCAAGTGAGTTCTTCCCTTTTGGTTTTCTAACTCCAGGTCTTTGCACATTTCATTATTGTAATTGGCTTTGTCTGCCTGAGCTGCTCTTTGAAATATTTGGTTCAGCCCTTTGATTTTGTCATTTCTTCCATTTGTTTTAACTACTTTTTTCTCAAGGGCCAGTTTCAGAGTCTCTTCTGTCATCCATTTTGGTCTTCTCTTCTTTTCTCATCTTTTTAGTGACCTCTTGCTTTCTTCATGGATGATATTCTTGATGTCACCCCATAATTCACCTGGTTTTCAATCATTGGTCTTCAATACATCAAATCTATTCTTTAGATGGTCTCTAAATTCAGGAGAGATATATTGAAGATCATATTTTGGCTCTTGTCAACTTGTTTTGATTTTATTCATGTTGAACTTGCATATGAGCAGTTGATGGTCTGTTCCACAATCAGATCTTGGCCTGGTTTTGGCTGATGATATTGAACTATGCCTAGTGTAAATGTTCACCTCATATACCTGTCTTTAGTTTGGCTGGAAGCCACAGGAGTGGGTTCAATTCCAGACCTGAAGGGCAGTGAGGGCCCATAGTCTCAGTGGTTCCATTAAGCTCTATCATACTTTATATACTTCTATAACCATGTTATTCAAAATCTTATATTTTCTTTGTGGATCAAACATTTTATTATTTTGAAATAAATATCAACCCTACTAATTATTTTCTCAGAAGGAAATTTGGACAATCTACTTCCATAGTGATACTGCCTTCGCAACTCAAGGAGAGGTCTCTATGAGTTGGATCTGACTTGACGGCACATAACAACAACAACAACAATTATTTTCTTAAAGTCTTCTTTGCCTTATAGTAATATATTAATATAGCTTATT
>NW_006921712.1:7860529-7861274 GCF_000298275.1 Orycteropus afer afer
GGAAACCCATAGGGTGTCTCTATGAATCAGAATGGACTCAATGACAGTGAGGTGTTTTTTTTGTTTGTTTGTTTTTAATTCTATCCTCTTATTTGCAAGTTTCCTGTGCCCATATGCTAAAAATGTGACTTTTGTAAACTGCATTTATGTTTATTTTAAAATCTATTTGACAATTTAAAATACTTGGAGTATTTAATCCATTTACATTTAATATCATTGATATATTTAATGTATATTGATCATCGTCATATTTCCATTATTCATTTTCTTTCCTTCCTTGCTTTCTTTTGCATTAGTCAGATTTTTTTGAAAATTCTTTTTCTTTTATCGATTTGCTAAGTAAACTTGCTTTTAGAAATTTAACAATTATCTTAAAGATTACAAAATATATTATTCACTAATTAATTCTATTAATTCTAGGGAGCTCTGGTAGCTTAGTGCCTAAGATACTTGACTGCTAACCAGAAGGCTAGCGGTTCAAACGCAACAGCCACTCCTCGGAAGGAAGATTGGGCAATCTACTTCCATAGCGATACTGCCTCAGAAACCCAAGGAGGGGTGGCTATGAGTCTGGTCCAACTCGACAGCACATAACAGCAACAGCAGCAATTAATTCTTAAAAAAAATCAATGCTTTTATCATATCTCCAGTAGTGACAGAAATTTAGCATGCTTAACACTATCTAGTCTCCTGCAGAGGAGCTCTGGTAGCATAGTGCCTAAGGCACTTGACTGCTCACCAGAAG
>NW_006921712.1:7862198-7875706 GCF_000298275.1 Orycteropus afer afer
TGTAAAAAGTCATGTGTTCCTTTTAATAATCTGAAAATGACTATAAAACTTTCAGTTTTAAATAAGATATTAATTGTGTAAAGAGGCTTGGTGGCTCAGTGGTTAAGCACTCAGCTACTAACTGGAAAGATGGGGAAATCTACTTTCATAGTGATATCTTCTCGGAAACACAAGGAAGGGTCTCTAAGAGCCACATCAAACTTGACGGCAGTGCATTTATTTGGTTTTGGTTTTTACTGACTGAAAGGTCAATAGTTTGAACCCATCAGCCACTTCACAGGAGAAAGGTGTGGCAGTCTGCTTCTGTAAGCACTACAAGTCTTAGAAACTCTGTCCTATAGGGGTCACTATGAGTTGGAATTGACTCAAAGGCAGTGGGTTCAGGATTAATAGTGCATAGATTTCTGGATTGTCAGTGTGAGTCCAGAACTGTAAAGGGTCTGAGATTTTACTGTCTTTGCAAGCTAAGTAGTTAGTCAGCCACATTTATATATATTAAAGCATAAACAAGAGACTTCTGCATCAAGAAACAGACCCTGTGGTGGTTATATTTGTGTGTCAACTTGGTTGGGCCTGGTTGAGTGGCTGGGCACCTGGTGGTAGTTATTCCCCATGATGAGACTAGCAATCAGCTCCATGGTGGGATCTACCACAAGCAGCTGAGTAGCTGTTTTGGATATGTGGTCTGCTTCCCATATAAAAGAAGTAGCTCTGGGAATGGTCTCTAGCATATGGCATGCTTGGACTCTGCATGTAGCCATACCATTATTCAGCAGCATGCCATGCTCTGCTGACCTTGGGACTTACAATGAACTTGAATTAATGGCCTGCCATGTTGTTTGGTAACATCGGGACTATGCCTTTTTACTTGTCACCCTTGGGCTTCTCAGCATCAGCAGCCAGAAACTGCTGGCTGTAAGAAATACCTCTAGCTCCAGTGGGCCAGGAGCAGGAGGCAGACCTGGACTCCAAGGTTAAGGGGCTTTCACCCAGACCCTAGAGCCTGGCACTTTGAACTTGGACTTAAAGCCTCCAAACTGTAAGAGAATAAACTCCTGTTTGTTAAGGCCATCCCATTTGTAGTATATTCTTGTCAGAGTGGTACTAGGTGACTAGAACAGACCCTTTACTCATAAAACATCTTTTGTTCTTTCTCTATGCTTCAATTCCCTGTGGGATGATACAATGAGGACATGAAGTCACTGTATGTGTCCACAACGTAAGAATAGTCCACAACTTAGAAGAGTTCTATGAAATGATGAAAGTATGGGCTTGTATAGGAACTGCTAGTGCATCTGCCCAACCATTTCTTTAGATATATAGAGAGATAGATCAATAGATAGATAGGCCTTACAAAATGATTGTGGTGTTGTTGTTGTTATGTACCATTGAGTCAGACCCGACTCATAGTGACCCCTCCTTGGGTTTCTAAGGCAGTATCACTACGGAAGTAGATTGCCCCATCTTCCTTCCGAGGAGTGTACAAAATGATTAGAGAATCAAATTGTAGATATATTAGTATTTGTTTTTAAAAATAATATAATTTCAAACTGATGTGTACAAATATATACTAATAGCTCCAAATGATTCATATTAAACAAGATTCCCTGGTTTGATATTCAAATTTAGATAATTTCATACTTTTTTCTAGTCAAATTTCCAATTCTGTTTTATACTATGTATGTGGTCCATTTAATGAATACAAGACTTCAAAACTTCAGCTCAGTCTTAGAGAATTATAAGCATACTGTATATTGTAAAACTTCTTTGAACTTATTTGAGAAGAATTCAAATAATGCTGAACAGAGGGAATTTTAGGAATATCTGCCAAAATGGATATTCAGATCTTAGGCCATGCATATTAAGGAGGTTCTTCTATGAATTTTCAGATGAAAGACCTTGCTCAGGGTCTTAGAAATATAAATAGGAAAAAAAAAAAAAAA
This sequence comes from Orycteropus afer afer, assembly GCF_000298275.1. NCBI lineage: Eukaryota > Metazoa > Chordata > Mammalia > Tubulidentata > Orycteropodidae > Orycteropus > Orycteropus afer. Next base: position 7,864,142 of record NW_006921712.1, read on the forward strand.
GAGAGAGAGAGAGAAAAGAAAAAGGAAAACTTTGAGTTAATCCAATTTTCAGTAGAAATGAAAAAGGTACCACAGAGTTGAAAGACCAGTTTCTATCAAATGTGCTTTTGTTATCATTCTTTAATGTGCTCTAGAAAAAGTACACTTATGTTTTTCCCCCAGAGAAAACAACCTTTGATGGTAGGTGATTCACAGCTTGTTTGTATATATCTGACTTCAAAGTTAACAAGAAGGAAAACAAATCTGTTTTCTGAATATTATGTGTACTGAATACACTGATTTCTTTTCTCTTAAGAGCTAAAGTTAAATATATTTGCTATGTGAATAATGTGGAGGCATTTATTGAAACTCAAGCCTAGTGATAGAATAGCAAACTGATAGTGAAAACAAGCTAATTCAGAGTAGCCTGTGACTCCTATGGAATGGAGATTCTGAACTTGTTTGATTATGGTTAAACACACATTTACCTCAGATAAGTGACTTATCTTGTGCAGGTAGTATAGGTGGGGTCTGCTCCTACTATAGTTACAGATGATACCTTGGAAAAGCCTCCAAGAGTGGGCTGAAAAAAAGCTCTTTGTTATATTTTGTAAGAGAACTAATTTGGAAGCACTTCTGAAAATTAAATTTTTCTAAAAAATAAGGAAACTATGCATTTATGAAGAAATTATACAGGATTTTGAGAAATGTGTATATGCTATTGGGTTAAATTTTACAAAACAGATTCCTTTTACATTCAACAGTTCATATACGTTTTGTTTTGAGATGCTAGTTACATTCCCCTCAGTATAACAGCTCTCCTCCCACTTCCTCCCTGTGGTTACCCTCTCCCTGTGTTCTTCTTGCTTATGCATTCTTGCCTCCTTAGTTTCATTCCTGCATAAATGCTACCCTTCTGATCTTCCATGGTTTCTTAAGCCATGGGAGTGCATCTCACTGATGTAAGTGTTCAGGTTGTAGGCCTCTTTTTTGTTTGTCTGAGAGTTAAGCTACAGGAGTGTGTTCAATCCCAGACCCAAAGGGTGACTCAGGGCCTTACTTAGTCTTGGGGGTTTCACCAGTCTCTATCAGACCTGTAAGAATGGTCTTTTTTTTTTTTTTAAATCCCCATGCCCTTCTTATCCATGCATTCCTGTCTGTCCAGCTTTTCCTCTATGTGGGTGCTACTCCTCTGGTGTGTCTCATGGCTGATTGATACAATGGGTCCATCTCCCTAGAGTAGGTGGGTGTATCCACCTAGGTTAGGTGTCCTGTGTGTAGGTCTTTCTGCTGTTGGGCTGAGAGCCAATCTGTATAAGTTGAGTCCATTTCTAGGCCCAAAGGGTAATCCAAGGGTCCACCAGGATATTTCCAACCAGTGATTCTGGTCATTTTTTTGTTTTTTTAATTTTGTTCTATATTTGTCCTCTCCCTCTATCCAGGATCTCCAGATTTGATCCCTTTCTGAGAATTTGACATTGATACCCAGGCACCCTCTAGTTCTCCTGGTCTTGGGGTCATGGAGGCTGAGGTTCTCATGGTCTATATTATCTTTGGACTAATTAGTTCCAGATGATTTTGATTTTCTTCACTCTTTTTCTCTGCAGATGAGAAGAGACAAAAGAATGTTGTTGTTGTTTTTTTTAATGATTTTAGAGGTTTGTTTTACATTTTCCTCCCACTCTATCCAAGATATCCCTCATTTATTCCTTTCTATTGATTGACAGTTGTAGCTGGGCACTATCTAGTTCTTCTGGTCTCAGGGTCATATAGGCTGAGGGTCTCATGGTCTGTTAGTCCTTTGGGCTGTTTCCATGCATCTTTGATGTTCTTCACTCTTTTTTGCTCAGACAAGGAGAGACCAATAATTGTATCTTAGGTGGCCACTTGCAAGCTTTGAAGACTCCAGTAGCTACTCATCAAAGTAAGATAGAAGAAAATTTTTGTATACCAAGTTGTGTCAATTGAGATTGATGTCCTGTGCAACCATGTTGCCCAGCCCGCAGGCCCAATGACTCACTTTCTCAAGGTGCTTAATTGTGGCTAAGAAATTCTCATAATTTTGCCTCTTGTTATGTTTAAACTGCATATGGACATTTTTATAGCATATGCAAATGCATATGTAAGAACACTGTCTGTCAAACCTATGTATGGTCATGAGTATATTCCCATTTGCCTTTCCACACCTGATCTTCTTGCCTGTCTGCCTACCTATGCACTATAGATTAGTGTTTACTATTAGTTGGGTTTGACTCCACAGCACATAAAAGCAACAACATTATTGATAATGCAGTATTGCATATGTAATAGTATTTGCCTTTATTATCTGTACCTCTTGTACACCTCTCCATGTCTTCCTTCTATTTAGTGATATTGTACTAGTCACATGCTTTTCTTATGTTGATTACAAATAAGTATTTTAAAATGAAATGAAACACCCCAAACTCACCTAAACAAAAACTCTTAAATACTGTTGTTTTTGTTAGGTACTGTCAGATCCATTCAGACTCATAGACACTCTATGTATAATAGAATGGAAGAGTGACCAATCCTGTACCATTTTCACAATCAGTGCTTTGTCGGGAACTGTGCCCTCTTTTTGACAGATTCAGAGTAAATGAGATGAAGTCTCACCATCCTCATATCTTAAGAATATTTTTGCTGTATGTCTTCCAGGGAAGATTTGTTCATTCTTCTGGCAGTCTACGGTATATTCAATAATTTCCACCAACACCATAAAAGAAAGGCACCAATGCTTTAGTCTTCTTTTTTTATTGTCCAGCTTTCACACACATATGAGAAAATTGAAAATATCATGGCTTCAGTCAGGTCAATCTTGGTCCTTAAAATAACATCTTCACTTTTTATCACTTTAAAGAGGTCTTTTGCAGCAAATTTGCCCAATAAAGTAAGTCATTTGACTTCTTAATTGCTGTTTTTATGGAAGTTGATTGTGGATCTAAGTAAAATGAAATCCTCAACTATTTCAATATTTTCTCCATTCATCATGATTTTTCAAATACTGGAGAAAATTAAATAACCTTTAATAGATGCAGAACAGTCACAAATGCTAATATTTTTGTTATGTTATTTGGTATCAAACTTTATTATCTTATTGCAATTAGAATATCTTATATATATATAAAACTCACTACCAATGAGTTGATTCTGACTAATAGTGACCCTACAGGACAGAATATAATGGCAGGATAGGGTTTTCAAGGCTGTAAATTATTATGGAAATAGATTCCCTCATCTTTCTCTTGGAAACTGGCTGGTGAGTTTGAACCACCAACTTTTTGGTTAGCAGCCAAACAATTTAAACATTGTACCACCAGAGTGTCTTAGAGATATGGCATACAAATATTATTTACTTCAACAACAATCTAATTAATCTGAAGATGCTAAACTTCAAAGTTTTTGAATGTTTTTGAATTGCTCAAGCTCATATAGACATTTTGCATTCAAATAACAGCTACTAACAGCTATTTCTTATTGCCTATTTAGGTTTCTATAATCCACTTCTACGAATGGGAGAAGACAGGATTGAAGGGAAACAGTCTTTGTGAGGTTGCATTTTGCTTTCTCCCAGCTTACTTCTGTTTGCTAAATCACTCTTATTTAACATCTGATGGAGTATAAACCTGGAAGTCCAAAGTCCAGCATGTAGCCACCTTTGTTCAACATAGCCATAAAAATCCCTTCCTTCTATGGGTGAGGGAGGGGAGGAAATGGAGAATTGCCTTGGTCCTGCAGCCACCTGGGACCTGTCTTATATGCAAAATTCCCTAATAAAGTCCTTTGCTGCCAACCTGAGATGCCCATCTCTTTCTGCAGTCTTACAGTGCTCCACATATTTGGAGGCAAATTTTGAGTTGGCAAGCTAGCTAAGAGAGTGGGGAAATAGTGAGTGGGAATGAGGCTTCTTCCAGGGAGAAATCTCAGATTGGCCAATAATGGCCATTTGAGGAGGCTTGGCCTGCATCCTTAATATGTGTGAACCACTGTAAGTATGGAGACACCCTGAAAATGCACAGCATGGTTGTGGGAAAGCATAAGTCTTCATAAATGTGAGAAAAAGGTTAAGGAATGGGTGGCAACTATTGAATGGCCACTGCTCTGGGTGATTCAGCTGGCCACTGATGAACAGTTAGCTGATAAAGCATGTGCAAGACCCCTAAAAGAAGAACTATGGCAGGAAAGTGATGTGTGGTAGTTGCGAGCAGGATAAGCAGATAGAGATGCTTGCCTGCAGATTTGCAGAAATGGAGATAGAGAAAGTGCAGCTCAGTGAGAATAAATGGTGAGCTAAATCTTGGAGTGTGAGTGAGGGATGCCAACTACCTGCCCTCTAGTTGTCACCACTACCACTGCCTCCCCTCTGTGAGCAGGGACCTTGGTAAGCATCTATCATGTTGACCCAGCCCCTTCTTCATCTTCAGGCCATGAAGATAATGAGACCAAGCATGTAGGAGAGAGAGTGAGCATCAAGAGGAGGTAGCTGGACCAAATGAATACCTGTGAATGTGGCATGTGGGCAAACCACCTGCCTGTCTTCTTTGCCTTCTCTTCTCTCCGTGCTCTCTGTTCCATCATGATTGTGGAGCAGCAGTGTTTTGGTTCTGGTGGCCAATGTGGTAAAAAGGAGCTCAATTCCAACCATGATGGGGCCAGACAATGAATTCCTAATGTAAACTTTGGGAGATTCCACCTGCCAGTTCCATGACAATGTGGTAACACACACACACACACACACACACTGAGTTGATAGGGCTATGTAGCTAATTCCAGCAGAAAGAAAAGGAACAATTATTTCTTAGTTGACAAGACTGTAGGAATCAGGGGTGAATATGTGTCTCTAAATAGACCCTAGGCAGATAAAATGAGCAGTGTCACTACCCACCCCATTCTCCAGCAATGCTTACACATAGCATGGAAGGGCAAGCTTAAGGATAATTGAAAGGGTGAGAAGAAACATATGAGTATCATGGGAAGAGAAAGAAAAAAAGAAAAGCTCACCCTGTAGGATGATCATCTAAGGCTCCTTTGAGAGCCTCGAAAGTAGATGTGTGTGGACTTTTTGGTTGCCAGAACAACAGTAGAAAAGATAGCAACCTTTGGAAGAATCTGAAGCTGGCACAACATTGCCCTGTGTCCAATCGATCCCTGTGAAGTAGTGCCCCTCGCCTTCAGGTGGACTTTTCCAGTACTTTAAGACTAGGGACATAAGCTGAAATTCAGAGGTCAGAGTGTTGCAGGTCTCTAGCCCCACACACAGAGCATAATAGATTGTTCAAAAATAAACAAGCAGAAAGTGCTAGCTTTGAGAGATGTTGCTAAGTGTTGTCAAGTTGGCTACAACTCATAGTGACCCTATGCAGAACAACACTGCCTAGTCCTGTTTCAGCCTCACAATCCCTGTTATACCTGAGACTGTTGTTGCAGCCACTGTGTCAATCTATCTCACTGAGAGTCTACCGCTTTTCTTGTTGACCATCCACCTTACCAAGTATGATATCATTCTCTAGGGAATGGTCCATTCTGACATTATGACCAAAGTAAGTGAGATGAAGTCTGGTCATTCTCACTTCAAGTCACATTTTAGCTGCACTTCTTCCAGGACAGATCATTAGTTCTTTAAGCATTCCATAGTACTTTCAGTACACAACTCAAAAACATCAATTCTTCTTTAGTTATCCTTATTCTTACATGCATATGAGGCAATTGAAAATACCACAAATTGGGTTAGGCATACCTTAGTCTTCAAAGAGATATCTTTGCTTTTCAGTACTTTAAAGAGGTCTTTTGAAGCAGATTTTCCCATTCCAATACGATATCTGATTTCTTGACTGCTGCTTCCATTGGTGTTGATTGTGGAATCGAGTAATATGAAATCTTTGACAGCTTCAATATTTTCTCCTTTTATTGTAATGTTGCTTATTGGTCCAGTTGTGAGGATTTTTTTTTTTATTTATGTTGAGATGTAATCCATTAAGCAGACTGTTGTCTTTAATCTTTGTCAGTAAGAGCTTCAAGTCATCTTCACTTTCAGCAAGCAAGGTTGTGTCATTTGCATGTCGCAGATTGTTAATCTTCCTTTAATTCTGACATTGTGTTCTTCCTCAGATATTCCAGCTTCTCACATTATTTGCTTCATACAGATTGAATAAGTATGGTGAAATGATACAATTCTGACACACACCCTTCCTGATTTTAAACCATGCAGTATCCCCTTGTTCTGTTCGAATAACATCCTCTTGGTTCCTCATGAGTAAAATTAAGTGTTCTGGAATTCCTGTCCTTCTCAATGTTATCCATAATTTATTATGATCCATACAATCAAATGTTTTTGCAATTTGTCAATAGTCAATAAAACACAAGTAAACACCTTTCTGGTATTCTTTGCTTTGAGCCAAGATCCATCTGACATCAGCAATGATATCTCAAGTTCCACATCTTCTTCTGAAACCAGCTTGCATTTCTGGAAGTTCTCTGTCAATCGTTTTTGAATTATCTTCAGCAAGATTTTACTTGCATGTGATATTAATGATTCTGTTCTATAATTTTCATATTTTGTGGAATCACCTCTCTTTGGATAGGGTACAAATGTGGATCTCTTCCAGTCAGTTGGCCAGGTAGCTCTCTTCCAATTTTCTTGGCATAGATGAGTGAGTGCCTTCAGTGTAGCATCCGTTTGTTGAAACATCCCAATGAGTATTCAATCAATTCCTGGAGCCTTGTTTTTCACCAATTCCTTCAGTGTGGCTTTGACTTCTTCCTTCAATATATACAGGGGTAGAATTCACTCTTATCTTTCAGAATGTGAGTGCTTTCAAGCCCCCTTGCCCTTGGAAATTGACACTCTAGGTGTAAATGCCATGATGAAACTGACTTTGACTACTTTGTCTCAGGGAAAATTCCAGCTGCCAGTGAGGGTGTTGAAATCAGTCTTGAGGGAGAATACAATGTGTGGACCATTTGGTCCAAGCAGTTGCCCAGCCTCTACCACAAGTGGTAAACATCAGACAATATATGCTGCCAGAACGATATAAAGAAATCATTTAAATCATTTTAGAATTTAAAATAAGTACATATTCTCTAGGAATCTTATAGTCCTTTTAATAACCCTGGTGTTGTTGTTGTTAAGTGCTGTCGAGTCATTTCCGACTCATAGCGACCCCATGCACAGCAGAACAAAACGCTGCCCAATCCCGTGCCAGCCCCACAATCCCTGCTATACTTGAGCCCATCATCACAGCCACCTTATCAATCCATCTCGTTGAAGGCCTCCTCCTCTTTCGTTATCCCTCCACCCTACCAAGCATGACATCCTTCTCCAGGGAATGGTCCCTTCTTACAACATGACCAAAATAGGTGAGACGAAGTCTGACCATTCTTGCTTCCAAGGAGCATTCTGGCTGCACTTTCTCCAGGACAGATCTGTTACTTCTTTTAGCAGTCCATGGTACTTTCAGCATTCTTTGCCAGCACCACAACTCAAAAGCATCAACTCTTCTGCCATCATCCTTATTCATTGTCCAGCTCCCACATGCATATGAGGCGATTGGAAATATCATGGCTTGTGTCAGGTGCACCTTAGTCCTCAAGGAGATATCCTTGCTTCTCAGCACTTGATACAGTTCCTTCGCAGTTGACTTTCCCAATGCTACACGTCATCTAATGTCCTGACTGCTGCTTCCGTTGGCATCGATTGTAGAACCAAGCAACATGAATTCTTTGACAACCTCAATCTTCTCTCCATTTATTGTGATGCTGCTCATTGGTCCATTTGTGAGGATTTTTGTTTTCTTTATATTGACACATAATCCATACTGCAGACTGTATTCTTCAACCTTCATCAGGAGGTGCCTTAAGTCATCCTCACTTTCAGCAAGCAAAGTTGTATCGTCTGCATATCTCAGATTGTTAATGATTCTTCCTCCAATCCTGATACCACGTTTTTCTTCATATAGTCCAGCTTCTCAGATTATTTGCTCAGCATATAGATTGTATAAATGTGGAGAAAGGATACAACACTGACGCACTCCCTTCTTGAATTTAAACCATGTAGTGTCCCCTTGTTCTGTTCCAACGGCAGCCTCCTAGTCAAGGTACAGATTCCTCATGAGTACAATCAAGGGCTCTGGAATTCCCATTCTTCTCAATGTTATCCATAATTTGTCATGATCCACACAATCAAATGCCTTTGCATAGTCAATAAAGCACAAGTAAACCTCTTTCTGGTATTCTTTGCCTTGAGCCAAGATCCATCTGACAACAGCTATGATATCCCTTGTTCCACGTCCTCTTCTGAATCTGGCTTGAACCTCTGGAAGTTCTCTGTCAATAGACTGCTGCAAACGTTTCTGAATTATCTTCAGTAAGATCTTACTTGCATGTGATATTAATGATATTGTTCTATAATTTCTACATTCTGTGGGATCACCTTTCTTTGGAATGGGCACAAATATGGATCTCTTCCAGTCAGTTGGCCAGGTAGCTGTCTTCCAAATCTCTTGGCGTAACTGAATAACCATGGTAGCCTGTGAAGAAACCAGAGTATGACCATGCAGTTTAGGTGACTTAACACAGTAATTCTCCCCATATATGCTTCACTCCTAAACATAACATTCCCATTAGAAACCCTTAGTAGAGACTTGTAATGTTTTCTAGGGACATGGCTCTGTTTCCCTTCCTCACTACTGTTCATTGGTTTCATCGTATTGATGATATTGTAGTAACTGCTGAAGATGTTTCCTTGTTATAGGACTGTTTAGACACCCTATTCCCTCACCTATAGACTAGATTAGGGGCTGTGACCCCCTAAAAAAAACATTAGGGGTGGGGATACTGTTTAAGCACTAGAGGTCATCTGATTGGGTAAGACTCACGCATTGCCTGAAGACATAGTATTGGCCAATGGTATAAGGAGCAGTGGATGATAAGGGCAAGGTACTGTGGGAGACAGTCCAGTAGCAGGACATCTGGAATCAAATCTTAGATGCTAACCTGTGCCACTGCTGGGAAGGAAGATGGGGCAATCTACTTCCGTAGTGACACTGCCTCGGAAACTCAAGGAGGAGTCGCTATGAGTTGGGTCCAACTCAACAGCACATAACAACAACAAGAACAACAAACTTATTTTTTATGTAGTAACCCATTCACTTGTTTCCTTGTTGAGGAACCAAGAAGCAGACTCTATAACCCAAGTTAGAGCAGTGCATACAAAAGGGGAAGCTACCCACTGGATTGACGAAGAAAACAGACACCTTAGTGCCCATGGAGGTTGGAAACAGACAAAGAGACAAATGTAGCAGTGAAGTATAGTGATTTGTTGAATGCTATACATAATTACCCTGCCTGCTTACACCCATGCCCAAGGTATCTGCCCTATAATGCTAGAAAGATACATATGAGAACACAGCCAGTGACTGGCTGACAGTTAGATTACACAGGCAAAGCTTCCCTGGTAGGGTGAATCAAAGTGTTGCCTGAGGCTTTGAGGTTGATCAATTTGGCTCTCAATGGGGCCTTAGCCCTGTATGCCAGAGTAGGAGACTCAGATAACTCTCCAACAATGATATTAGTGGTAACACTGTCTCCAGAGTCATGTCCATAAGGATTGTTGCTAAATCAGAACAGCATGGTCCTCTGAATATTACAGGACCTGGTACCAGGATATTGAGCTCCTATTAGTTTTAGTGCTTGTTATAGGTTACAACAACAGGGTGGATTCGTTACTTCTCTCTGGTGGTAGTAGAACTAACCAGCTTAATGTGGGAGTCTTCCTACTACTGCACAGAAGGCCTCAACAATCATGCTTTGCATAGATTGGAATGATGGCTATAGCACAAGGAATGGAAGTGGGTTTCTTTCTAGCATACACCAAAGTGGATGACTTTAGTCAAAACCCCTCAGACGACAAATCTGAGGCAGCACATATTTATACTAAGCTGTGGAAAATGCCTAAGGCAGCTGCTCTTCTCACCATCTGAGGAGAAGTCACTATTGTAATACTAATAAAAGGGTAACATTTACCCCTCTTGGAATGTAACAAAAACCTGATGGTAGGTATGTTCTACTCTGCTTTTTTCCCTTTGGTGCTGCCAACATCTTCCTACAGTGGGCTCACAGCTTCACTGAAGTGCACCACAAAAACAGCTGCAGGGGTCTGTAGACAACTTCCCTTCTTAAGCTCTGAAGGCATGCCTCAGAGCATGGAGCCTCTGGCTGTAACTAATTGGATGTCTATGGGAAATATATAGTGCATATTTATGCCGCTGTGACTAAGTGACACATAACTGGAGGGGGTGGGGGCATAACAGCACATTTTCCTGGTCTAAGATTGTTGCCAGCTGCAGGGATACAGATGAGGAGAGGGAACCCAGGCCCACATAAAGCAGCAGAGGAGGAGAGTGGGAGAAAGGAAAGAAAAAGGCCCAGGGACTGGGGCAGATGAGGAGTCAGCTGCAGGGATCCAGGTGCAGAGAGGGAACCCAGGCCATGCCCCAAAGCAGCAGGGCAGGAGAATGAGAGAGAGGAGAGGAATAGGACTGGGGACTGGGACAGAGTGAGGAGTCAGCTACAGGAATCCAAGTAAGGGTGGTAGGAGAGGTTTCCAACAGGGAGACAAACATCTGTTGGTTTGTCCTACCGTGGTGACATGTTGATGTGAGTCTTGAGGCTGAGCCACTAGTGTTTCAAACCCAGTGAGGTGCACATGCTGCGCGGATGTCAGCCCAGCTTACAGACTGAGTGAGACTAGAAAAAAGAAAGAGGCCGTCTACTTCTCAAATAATTTGCTAGGGAAAACCTTATGAATAGCAAAGAAACACTGTCAGATGCATTACCATACAACTTTTTGAATAGTCTGGATAGGTTAGAAGGCTCTCAAAATAGGACTGGGAAAGAGCTGCATTATCAGAATAAACCCAACCTTACTAATATGGATAACATAAAGCTTTGGAGACCTCCATTTGCTGATGGGGCACCACTCAAATCGAGGAGAAACAGCTGTTGTTGTTGTTGTTATGTGCTGTCAAGTTGGACCTGACTCATACGACCCCTCCTTGGGTTTTCAAGGCAGTATCATTATGGAAGTTGATTGCTCAACCTTCCTTCCAAGGAGTGGCTGGTGGATTTGAATCACCAGCTTTTTGGTAAGCAGTCAAGTGCCTTAGGCACTACGCTACCAGAGTTCCTAGAAACAGCTGCATATATCCATTAGTCATTGGAACATGGAATGTATGAAATATGAATGTAGAAAAATTGGAAGTTGTCAAAAATGAAATGGAACACAAAGATTGATATCCTAGGCCTTAGTAAGCTTAAATGGATGGGTTTTGGTCATTTTGAATCAGACATATGATCTACTATGCCTGGAATGATAGTTTGAAGAGGAATGGCATGGCATTTATCATCACAAAGGATGTTTCAAGATCTGTCCTGAAGTACAATGTTGTCAGTGATAGGATAATATCCATATGCCTACAAGGATGAACCATTAATACGACTATTATTCAAATTTATGCACCAAACACTAAAGCCAAAGAGGAAGAAATTGAAGATTTATTTATTTATTTATTT
>NW_006921712.1:7881351-7887193 GCF_000298275.1 Orycteropus afer afer
CCTGGAGAAGGATGTCATGCTTGGTAAGGTGGAGAGTTGACGAAAGAGGGGAAGGCCTTTAATGAGATGGATTGACACGGTGGCTGCGATGATGGGCTCACGTATAGCAAGGATCATGGAGCTGGCATGGGATCAGGCAGTGTTTCATACTGCTGTGAATGGGGTCTCTATAAGTTGGAAAAGACTTGATGGCACCTAACAACAACGACAACAACAAGAAGATTGTTGTGGAAGCTTGCATCTTGGTAAGAGACCACAAAGCTTTCTATTACAGCCACAAGAGTGTGTTTATAATATCTGGGGTGGTTTAGATTGATTGGTACCTGAACAGGATGTGCTGGGGAAACCCTCCTCTCTCTGCTTTGAGCCTAATAGAAACTCATGGGTTTCCTTGTCTTACTCTAAGTCCATTTTCCCACTGGTATGATTACCTTTTAACTGTTTTTGTGTCTTCCCTTAACTTCTTAGAAGTAATGGGACAAATTGCAGCTCTAATTAATTTTAATAAACAGGCCCTGAATAATAGCATAGAAAGGTTGTGGCTATTAACTGCCAGAACCATCCAGATGAGGATGGTAGCCCTTCAGAACCAAATGGCTCCAGCAATTCTAACAGTTGTTCAAGGTAGGATATTTATCATACTAAAGACTGAATGCTGTGCCTTTATTCCAGAATACGATCAGAACATTACTGATTCATTAGGCCATATGTAAAACAGATAGAGGTCTCGGACATACCTGATGGCTAGACTGTTTTCCTCTTTCCTTTTTGGCAGAAGATGTTTTCTGCTTGGTCTTGGTTATTTCCTGGATATAGAGCTGTCTGTTGTGTCTGTCTATATTGATACTGTGGTCTATGCCTCCAAGTATAGAAACATTGCTCATCCTTTAGTCTGACTTGATGGCAAATGACATCAACAACAACCTGCATAGTTGTAATATCTGCCCAGAGTGCCCTCAGGGACCTTGCAGAAGAGGGGAACATGCCAGTCCATCCAGTCCATAGGGGTGGACAAAAGGGGAAGGGAAACAGGTTTTGTGAGGGCAAACATGGTCACCCTTTGATTTCCCATAGCTCACTTCTGTTTATGAATCACTCTTATGTAACTTCTGATGGGGTGGCATTGGAAGTCTGAAGTTCTGACATATACCCACCTTTGTTCACCATAACCATAAAAACCCCTGTGTCCTACTAGGGATGAAGAGAATTGCCTTGGTCCTGTGGCCACCTGGAAGATGTCTCATATGTAAAAACCAAAATCAAACTTACTACCATAGAGTCAATTTCAACTCATAGAGGCCCCCACTGGGTTTCCAAGGCTGTAAACCTTTCCTTCCAAGAGCAGCTGGTGGTTTTAAAATGCTGACCTTCTGGTTAGCAGCCAAATGCCTTATCCACTATACCACCTCATATGTAAGTCTATCTAATAAACTCTTTTGCTGCTTGCCACCTTGAAACTGCCTGCCTGTTTCTTTGGACTCATTGTACATTACATCTGGAGGGAAACTTTGAGTGCTTAGACCATGCCCTAACAAAGATCAATCTAATTATTTTCTTTTATTTGAAAGCCTATTTAATGACTTACATATATCTGATGTTCAGTGGATATTTGAATGAATTCAGTTACAAATGTAAAGTGGGAAAATATTCTCATATCAAGAGAAAATTGCTTTGCCAGTCTTTACCTTCAGCTTTCTTCCTATTCTGAACTCCATTATTTTTACCTCCTGCCCAATAATTGACACGAAAAAAACTATCCTGGACCAAAAGAGCTAAGCTCCTATTCCAACTCAGTTTTCAAGAGCAAATTTAAGAAATTTATTTTCAAAGAACAATAAACACTCTCAACAGTAGACACGCTTCTCTCCCATTGGGATCAAAGAAAGGAGTTACTCTCCTTTCAGGAATCATAAACTCTATTTCCGGGAATCATAAACCTTTTTAATTTTCTGCTCCAGGAAACAACAGCCTCTGGCTTTGTTTTGTTTTAGATTTAAGACTATATAAACCAGAGACTCCATCACAGCTCTCTCTCTCTCTCCGTCTAAGACACAATAATAACCTAAAAAGAAGAACTATAAAATAGAAATTGCTGTTTTCGTTGTTGATGGCCTTGTTTTCTTTTGGACCTTTAAATGTCCTTAGGCAACATCTCTAATTTTGCCTTATAAAAGTTGAAAATCAATCTTAAAATTACCATGGTTAAGACTTTGTCCAAAAGTCTATCATAAGTGCTACAGCCAGAATTAGGTATGGATGTTCCTGACCACTCCTCTGCTCCTTTGTATTTTTTCACACTCATGTACACACACACACACACACACATTGAATTCGTATAGAATCCCCAAAATGGTACAGTATAAACTTAAATAGAAATTATAATGATAACCTTCTCTTGTTATGAGTGAGTTAACTGGAAAAATAAATATCTTGTCAGTGAACATAATGCTCAGAGTGGACCTTGAATTCAAGTCTTCTAACTAAACACAAAGCTGCTAACTGAAGAGTTGGAGGATTTAACTTTCCAGCTGCTCTGCAGGAGGAAGATATGGCAGTATGTTTCCATAAAGATTTACAGCCTTGGAAACCTTATGAGGCATATCTATTCTGTCCTATAAGGTCAGTATGAGGTAAATTAACTTGACGACAATGAGTTTTGGTTTGGGGTTTAAGTAGTAATCCAATGGCATAGCTGGTTCAGTGGTAGAATTCTCATGTTCCATATTTGACCCCAGAACATGTAAGGGGAGATCCCAAGGCAGAAAGCAGCAGGAGCTGGGTGCCAATGGGAAGAGCAGGTAAGGGGAAGGCCAGAAAGTGTGGGAGCAGTTGGGAACAGCTAAGACAGATGAACTTGTCCATCAATTTGTCATACTATGATGATTTGCATGTTGCCATGAGGCTGGAGGCTGTGCCACCAGGTTTCAAAAACCAGCAGGGTTGCCCATGGTGGACAGGATTCAGTGGAGCTTCCAGACTGAGATAGACTTGGAAGAAGGAAGAGACCATCCATTTCTCAAAACATTGGTCAGTGAATACCTTATGAACAGCAGAGAAACACTGTTTGATATATTACTGGGCAACTTTATGAATAGCTCTGAAACACTGTCTGATATGGTTCCAGAAGATGAGCCACTCATATCAGAAGGCACTCAAAATATGACTGGGAAACAGCAGCATCATCAGAATAGAGCCAGCCTTAATGATATGAATAAAGCAAAGCATTCAGGACTTCAATTTACTGATGTTGCATGACTCAAACTGAGAAGAAACAGCTGCAAACATCCATTAATAATCAGAACATCAAATGTACGAAGTATGAATCTAGGAAAAATGGTAGTTGTCAAAAATGAAATGGAATGCATAAAGGTTGATTTCCTAGGTATTAGTGAGCTGAGATGGACCAGATTTGTTCCTTTTGAATCAGACAACCTTATGATTTACTATACCTGGGATGGTAAACTGAAGAGGAATGATATGTCATTCATCATGACAAAGAATGTTTTAAGATCTATCCTGAACTACAGTGTTGTCTGTGATAAGATAGTACCCATACATCTACAAGGAAGGCCAGTTAACATTACTATTATTCAAATTACCTACCAACCACCAAAGCCAAAGATGAAGAAATTGAAGATTTTTACCAACTTCTTCAGTTTGAAATTGGTTGAATATGCAATCACGATGTGCTCATTATCACTGGTAATTGGAATGCAAAAGATGGAACCAAGAAAAATCACTGGTAGTTGGAAAATTTGGACTTGGTGATAGAAATAAAGCTGGATCACATGATAGAATTTTGCAAGACCAAAAGACATTTTCATTGCAAATACATTTTTACAACACAAACAGCAGCTATACACATGGACTTGGCCAGATGGAATACACAGGAATCAGATTAACTACATCTGTGGCAAAAGGTTATGGAAAAGCTCAATATCTACAGCCAAAACAAGGCCAGGAGCTGATTGTGGAACAGATCCATCAACTGCTCATATGCAAGTTGAAGTTGAAGTTGAAGGCAATTAAAACAAATCCATGAGAGCAAAAATATTGATTTTGGAATTTATCCCTCCTGGCTTTAGAGACCATCTAAAAAACAGATATGATGCATTGAACACCAATGACTGAAAACCAGAAAAATTGTGGGATGACATCAAGAACATCATTCATGAAGAAAGTAAGAGGTCATAGAAAAGAAGAAAAGACCAAAATGGATGTTAGAAGAGACTCTGAAACTTGCCCTTGAATGGAAAGTAGCTAAAGCAAATGGAAGAAATGACAAGATAAAAGAGCTGAACAGAAGATTTCAAGAGTAGCTCTTGCAGACAAAGCCAATTGATAATGAAATGTGCAAAGACCTGGAGCTAGAAAACCAAAAGGGAAGAACTTGCTTGTCATTTCTCAACCTGAAAGAGCTGAAGAAAAAATTTAATCCCCAAGTTGCAATATTGAATGATTCTATTGACAATATGTTGAATGATGCAGGGAACATCAAAAGAAGATGAAAGGAATACACAAAGTCACTGTACCAAAAATAATGGGTCAGTGTTCATCCATTTCAGGAGGTGACATATGTTCAAGAACCAACAGCATTGAAAGAAGTTGAAGTCACACTGAAGGAAGTGGCAAAAAACAAGGTTCCAGGAATTGACAAAATACCCATTGAGATGCTTCAACAAGCAGATGCCATAATGGAGCCACTCACTCAGTTATGCCAAGATATTTGAAAGACAGCTACCTGACCAGCTGACTGGAAGATGTCCATATTTGTACCCATCCCAAAGAAAGGTGATCCCACAGAATGTGGAAATTACTGAACAATGTCATTAATATCATATGCAAGTAAAACGTTACTGAAGATAATTTAAAAATGGTTGCAGCAGGTATGGACAGAGAGCTTCCAGAAATGCAATCTGGATTCAGAAGAGGACAGGGCATGAGAGATATCACTGCTGCTGTCAGATGGATCTTGACTCAAAGCAAAAAATACCAGAAAGATGTTTACTTGTGTTTTATTGACTATGCCAAAGCATTTGATTGTGTGGATCATAACGAATTGTGAACAACATTGAGAAGAATAGGATTTCCAGAACACTTAATTGTACTCATGAGGAATTGGTACATAGACCAGGGAGCTGTCATTCAAACAGAACAAGGGAACACTTCATGGTTTAAAATCAAGAAAGGAGTGCATTATGGTTGTATCATTTCACCATATTTATCAATCTGTATACAGAGCAAATAATCCAAGAAACTGGACTATGAAGCAGAACATGACATCAGGATTGGAGGAAGACTCATTAACAACTGTGATACTCTGACAACACAATCTTGCTTGCTGAAAGTGAGGATGACTTTAAGCAGTTACTGATGAAGATTGAAGACTACAGTCTGCAGTATGGATTACACTTCAGTATAAAGAAAACAAAATTCCTCACAACTTGACCAATAAGCAGCATCACAATAAATGGGGAATGGATTGAAGTTGTCAAAGACTTCTTATTACTTGTTTCTACAGTCAACACCATTGCAAAAAGCAGTCAAGATATCAGACGACACATAACACTGGGAAAATTGGTGCAAAAGACCTCTTTCAAGTGCTGAAGAGCAAAGACATCTCCTTAAAGATTAAAATGTGCCTGACACTAGCCATGGTATTTTCAAACTCATCATGTGCATGTGAGACCTGGACAATGATTAAGGAAGACTTAAAATATCCGATGTTTTTGAGTTGTGGTGTTGGGGAAGAATGTTGAAAGTACCATGGACTGCTAAAAGAACTAACAAATCTGTCCTGGAAGAAGTGCAGCCAGAATGCTCCTTGGAAGTGAGAATGGCC
>NW_006921712.1:7889115-7896645 GCF_000298275.1 Orycteropus afer afer
GAGCGTGTTCTTCTTTTTTGGTTTTCAGACTCCAGGTCTTTGCACATTTCATTATAGTAATTGGCTTTGTCTACTGGAGCTGCTATTATGCTTGGTAAATTCAAGGAAAAATGGGAAGGCCCACAACAGGATCGATTGATACAGTGGCTACAATGAAAGGCTCAGATATAGCAGATATTGTGGAGCTGGCACAGGACTGGGCAGTGTTTTTTTCTGCTGTACATAGGGTCACTATGTTGGGAGTTCAGAAGAAATTAATGATCACTATAATGTCCAGAATTTGGAAGAGTCTTTATTCAGCTATAGCCAGGCTGCAGGGAACTAAAGCATTCTCCCCAACTGCAGCCCCAAGTCTGATTTCTGGCAGGTTTATATAGCTTAGGACTGAAAGCAGGCAAGCAAGTATGTTAAAGAAGTGATATAAATTGCCAGGTTATTGTTTAGGGAAGATTAATGGTCAGCTTACTACGTTAAGGAAGATTGGTGGTCAGCTTATTATCAGAATGGAAACACACAATCCGGAGTAAGTGTCCTCAATTCTGAGTATTTCTGTTGGCAGGATGTGGGCCCCTAACTCCAGGAATTACTATTAACAGAGCTCTCAGGGAAAGGAAGGGGTGAGTGGATTCTCAGAGATGTTTGGTTTAGATAGCTAATGGGCTGTCTGAGAAGGGTAGGGAAAAGTAAAAACACTGTTATGCTGGAGTTCTTGTGAAATGGACTTTGCTGCAAAATGGAGTTTTAACAAGTTATTATAAAATAGAATCACCTACTTCATTCCCTAGTGCTTTTGTTTGAGAATCAAATCATTGATTCATCATTCTGTTCTTGAGTATCAAGTGTTGTGTACTGGGTTCTAAAAACCATGAGTTTCACGTCCCCAATCCTATTTTTTATGAACTTGATTAGGGTGTTTAACAGGCTGGGTTCAATGATGAGGTCAAGTAGAGGCAATGCTAGTGGACCTATCAGGTTAGTAACAAGGGTTGTTGCCCATGGTGACCAGTCAAATAAGTTTTGTTATCATCCTTTACTTGAGTTTAGTCTATTTTGCCTTTCTTTTATATATTTTTTTTATTTTGCAAGGTTACCTCAGCTAGGGATTCAACTTGCTTGGAGAGCTCTGAGATAGAGAGTTCTAGTCCATTCAAATTTATGTTGATATTTTGAGTTAGTCCTCTCAAGCCCTGGTCCTGGGTTGTAAGGGTCGAGACTCCTGTGGCTGCAGACCCTGCAATTCCCAATCTCACAAGTAGGGAAATTAATATGGGAATTCTTTTATGCTTAAGGTATTCTGGGACTGTTAGTTAGGCTAGGCTCTGGTCTCCTCATGTATATCAATCTGGGTTAACATATGTACTGAGGTGCAAAACACAGGTTTTTGAGAAACACTGAATGCATAAATAGATATACAGGTGTCTAAGTCAAATGAGTAAGAAAACCAAGTGTTTTGGGGAGCATGGATATACACAGGGGTTCCCATAATTAGTGACTGTACATGAGTAACTCCTTCTTACCTTGGGATATACTAAGGTGTGCAAATCTACTTTAAAACTGTAAGCTTCAAGGTCATCATGCTGAGTGGCCTTGAAGGCCACTTGTCCTGTGGTACCTTCAGTTACTGTTCATTGAAACTGGGTAGGGGATACTTTCCAGCAAAAACCTGTGACTAACCTGTACATAAACATAAGTAAGTTAAGACCACGAAACAGGGGAATGAGACACTCTTAGCTTGAGAGGTTGATTGGGGTCCTTGAAGATTTATCATTATGAATTGGGAGGTGCCAGCTTCAGATGTGTGTAATGAATCCACAGTGTGAAGCCATTCACTTTCACGGCTGTGGGTGTCGTCAAAACCACATTGCAAGGTCCCTTCCAATGCAGGGTTAATCCTGTAGCAGTGTGTCTTTTCACCAGGACTAGTCCTCCTGGCTGGCAATGGTATAAGAGTTTAGTAAGGGTGGAGGGTGTTGGTTCTGGGAGTCCAGTCATTGCATTCCCAATCACCTGGATAGAAGCTAGGGAGGGGAGTATCTTTAGGACATAACAACCTACTGGAATTAAACTGGTTAATATTGCAGATAAAGTTTGTACATGTTTTCAAATATCCAATTCCTTAACAATTTTAAGGTCTCCCTTTCCCGCATAACTAGGATGCCACACTCTAGAAAATGGTCTCCCATATAATATTTCACATGGGCTTAACTTAAGCCTGCTTCTGGGGTAACCCAGATCCTCAGCAGGTCAAGTAAAAGTTTTATCTAAGATAAATTGGTCTCTTGGCACATCTTGGCTAGTGTCTTCTTAAAAGTGTTTCATCTTCTTAGTTTTTCCTGTCAGTAGACTACTCCTGTTACTTGTTGGGCTATTTGAGATGCAAATGTTCCCTCATACTTTGAACTGAGACTAGCAAACTAAACTGGGGATGATTTTAATAGGGTTTATTCACCTCTGCTGCTTTTCCTTGCTTCAGGGAAAGGTTTTTACCCATCCAATGAAATTATCTATAAATACTAACAGGTACTTGATTTCTCGGGAGTTCTAAATTTTACCTGCCAGTCCTCACATAGGCTCAGTTCTTTTTGTTTGAATTTTTCTTATCACTGGAGGTGGACTGCACTTTGGGTTGTTTCTAATATAGGTCAAATAGTCTTGTGTAACCTTTTGGAAGATTTTGTACAGTTTACTCAGTCAAGTATACAGGGCATATTTTCCCATTACAGGTTGTAGTGACAGTTCTGTTAGTAGCTTCTATAGTCCATAGTAGCAGGGAATTGCAGGAGGTTGTCTGTAAGGCCAATGTCTGATCGGGATTCACATTCACCTGGAGTTTGTTAGTTGAGAAAGTAATTTGAGTATTTAACTTGGTTATTAAGTCTTATTCCAACAGAGGAACAGGACATTCAGGCATGTATAAAAATTTCTAAGTTAATACAATGCTCCCAACCTGGCATTCAAGAGGCTGAAGAAGATTTTTACATTACTGAAACTCCAGTAATGCTCATAGTCTTCTGAGACAGAGGGGCCTTGAAGATGTTTAGGACTGAGGTTGCCCCTGTGTCCAATAGAGATTCAATGGGCTGTTTTCCAAGTTATTGCCACCCAGGCTCCTAGTAGGAGATAGGAATTTGCCCAGTCTGTAAAGGAGCCTCTGGGCCTCATCATTCTTGATTGCTGTCAGCTGTGCTTACTATCTGCTGGGCCCCTTTTGTTTGGTTTTGGAGGGCTCATTATGGGCACTCCCTTTTCCAGTGCCAATCCTTCTTGCAGTAAGCACACTGTTGAGGTTTTAACCCTCTTAGAGAAGGAGCTTGATTCACTCCCTTTCTATACGTTGGGGGCCCATGGGGACTTACCCGGTTGGATTGACTTTGTGGCAGGTCTCCCAGGGTAGCAGCCAGCAAGGTAGTTTGTTGCTTTATGTCTCTTTGCTTCTGTTGCTCCTGCTCCTGGTCCTGGTTACTGTAGACCTTAAAGGTAACCTTTACAAGTTGAGAAGTATTCATACCCAGTCCCCCTTTTAATTTTGGAGTTTGTGTCATATTTTAGGATGTTTTGAGTCCTATGACAATACACTCTTTAAATGAGTTAATCTTGCTCTGTCCCCTGGGTATTGCACTCTGGATCTGTTCCTGATGGCTGTGGCCCTTGGATAGGTTTTCAGGTTATGAAGTCTATTGGTTTCTGTTTTAGTTTTCTCTAATACTATTCACCTTTTTTCAGGGATAAGGTAGTTAATAACATATTAATGGAAATCAGCCATGGTGAATGGTATATGAGTCCAAATGAAACTCCAGGATTTCCTTCATAATCTAAACCGGCTGGAACCTGATGTAATGGATATTGCCCTGATGGACCTGGCCTAGAACCCTGGCCAACACCACTCTGGGTGTGTGCTGAAGAGACTGCTTTCTGAGGGGCAGATGGGGAGGAACAGAGGCAAGCTAAGGGTCTTTAGAGTCCTAAAAGATACCCTTAATTTTTTTTTAAGATATTATTCTTAATTGTATAATCCATTTACACAAATAAATCATTTGTAGTGATCTATTTAAAATCTTTTCCAATTTTCATTTCCACTGGCCAAATACATTTCATGTAATAGTTAACATTTATTTGAACTTATCACTGCTAGAAACCTGTCATGACATAGGGTTTTAGTTCATACCACTTAACCCCTCTTAAATACTATGATATTTAATAGAAATTATATTGTCAGTGTGACATTTTGCAGTGAAAGATTCACCATTCTTTTTCCATCTTATGAATAAATCCACCAGAACTGATCTAAAGTTATCAAAGTTTCAATGTTCTTCATTGTTTCTTCACAATTACTATTTGCAGGTATTAAAAGTAAGGCAAATAAAGTTCACTTTCCCTCAAATCTTCTACAACTTACTACACATTTTTTTTTACACTTATTATTTTTAATGTTCTGGGATGACCAGACATTCTACTTTAAGACAAAACTATTCTCTTCTCCCCCCTCTATTTTTTTTTTTTTTAATTATTACTAGTTATTTTACTTTCCCTCTTGCTTTTCAGGCCATGCTAAAACTTTCAGTTTAGTTCTTAAGGTGGTTTCGTTCAGTAGTTTAGATTATACTAAGTCATTTTATGTGTTAACCACCACAAAATGCTTTATTTTAATAATTACAATTTTCTTAATTGGCTCAAAACAGTATGGAGTACATTCAGATAAACACATAATCCAAAACACACAATACTTTAAAAACATTGCAGGTTCATCTTTCCACCTTGATTACCATTCCATTGTATGTATATGGCCTTGGGCTTTTGGTTGGGTGTAACAAAAAGCCTTAGCCTCTGGATTAATTATCTCCTTTTTCTAATGCAGTTTTAGCCAGCATATATCAATTGTAAGGACATAAAACTTCTTGAGCAATGGTATTTATTAAGGTTTTTACAAATGGTGCTGTTGGCCCATAGGTAGCAGCAGCTTGTTTCAAATCTTCAAGAGTTTTAAAAGAAAATGTTTTATGTTCTCACATTGGTTGATTAGTCTGCTGATTTATGTATTTTATTAAGGGAAAAACATGTTTTAATTCTAGTGGAATGTCCTCATCCATGGCCCTTGCCTTTTGCATCGTAGTTTGTATAGATGGTAAAGGAGGCATGGTTAATGATAAACAGTTAACTTGCTTTCCTGAGGGAGGGAAAGGGTCAAAAGGCAGAAGAGAGCAAGTTCTGGCAGGCATGGTTTCAGCTGGAACATGATTTAAAAATGGATTTAAAAAAAAATGGTTTTGTCTGACTTAAAAATGGATTTAAGGAAGGATATAACTTCTCTTCCTTAACTTACAGAAGTTCAGTTTTTCAGAATACAGTTAAGAAGTCCCATTCTGGTACAAAATATTGGTTACTTAATTGTAATCACACCTACATTCACTCAACCACACCTACAATCACTCAATTACACTTACATTCACTTAATCACATTTGTAATTACTCGAAATTATTGCACCGGTGCCATGTACACACACTTTTTACACACAAACAAATCAAGCAAAACTGGACCAAAATAGCAATGTCTCAGCTGAGGGGGTGATCTTAATTAAAGTTATTTATTAAGGATTAAAATTTCAACCTTCTTGTCAGCTAGAAGCCAGACCAGAATTGAGGGGGGGTGTTGAACCAAGCTTAACCAAGTATCACTCGAAGGATATAATCAATGTTACTGAATTTTACATGTAAAAAAATATTTCAATTGGTCTATATTGTTTCAATAATAAATTACAAAGATAAAAATACTTCCCCATAAAATTAGCTCATCTATTTTTAAGAAATAAGCATGTGGTTAAACAAGAACTATCAAGCATCACTAGTAAAAATGTAATTTGAGAACTTTAGGGCAAGAATTTAGTAAAATGAATCCAGAGTTTCAAAAATGCATGGCACCACTTAATTTAACAATTTTATATACACCACTTAATTTAACAATTTTATATATAATAATCAATCCAAAAATAGTGAGATGATAGAAGTGAAGAAGAGTAAGGGTAAAGTAAATGCCCAGACATTTTTATCCCACACTACCAGTAACAGAAAAGAAAACTGAAAACAATGTAAATTTCTAATGTTAGACTATTGATTAGCCATTCATTAATATTACTTCAACTTATACAAAGTCTGGAGGTGCCTGGGGTTGAATTTAATACCATAATCCACAGTGTAGGCTAGTCTAAAATTATTTAACATATATTGGAGAGGGGCCTTTTCCTTTACACATGAATTTCCCATATTTTTCACAAAATGGTAGTAATGTATCTGCAATAGTTTTCTTAAACTGCTTCAAATTATAGTTGAGCTAATA
This sequence comes from Orycteropus afer afer, assembly GCF_000298275.1. Lineage (NCBI taxonomy): Eukaryota > Metazoa > Chordata > Mammalia > Tubulidentata > Orycteropodidae > Orycteropus > Orycteropus afer. The sequence goes on from NW_006921712.1 coordinate 7,895,447, forward strand.
TAAAAGTCAATAAAATCTCCTTAATTTAAGAATAATCCTCTGATCTTATTCCCAGCTTCCTAATCCTTTAGGGTTTCAGTTAGTCAGACACAGTCATTAACACATATATTAAATACATATTAACTCCAAAATCCTAAAATGCTAATTTATTTATCCTACAATTTTAATCCTGAATTTGAGAGTAAGATTAAATATTTACTGTAGTAACAATAATAATGAAAATAAGTAAAATTTCAGTTCCCAAGGCGCAAATTCTTGAAGGGTCCCTTGAGTGGTCAAATCAATGATCCATTCATTTAAACCATAAAAATCCCAAGGTTTTGCATAAAATCAATCAAGATCTTTTAAGAGACTTTGGACGAAATGCTCAAACCTTTCAATCCAATAAAATATTTTAGAATTAAAACTCATTTACTGTGAGTAACAGCACAGTCCTGCAAAAAGGAAACGTATAAGTAGATAACATAACCTAAGAGAAATTTTCTGTCCAGCTGTCCAGTCAGTCAGGGCAATGGTCACAAGTCCATAAATTAGAAGGTTAATTAGAGGCAAACAAAGAGAAAAGAGTACCAGGTGACAAAACCACTGAGAAGATGACATAACATAAAATAGTAAAACACGTGTTGGATTCCAGAAGTACCAGGCACTCTCGAGAGGACAGGAAGGAATTCTAGTAAAACAAGGGCAGTTCACCAATGTTTTACCAGACCAGGCTCCAGGAAAACAAGTTTTCTCTGGGCAGGTTTTCTCAACCCAGTGTCCTGGTGAGAAAAGTTTGGGGAGTTTTTTTAGATCACATCCAATCCCCTCTCCTAATCAACAGAGAGCCTGGCCTTACAGGCTAACAAGCTTATCTCCAGAGGAACCAGGTGACTCAAGCCAAATTTGTTGCGAAGGCATCCTCGGGCGGTTGCTCAACCAGGGAGTTAGGAGTCCAGGACCCTGGAACGTCTCAGGCAGCATCTCCTTTAGAGGTCCCTCCTTCCCAGGAGCAGCCAGAGTAGGCCCTAAGACACAGTGGTCATCCTGGAAGAGCCCCCAAAATGTTGTGGCTTCAGAAGAAATTAATGACCACTATTAGGAGCTCTGGTAGCATAGTGGCTAAAGCACTTGACTGCTAACCAGAAGGCTGGCGGTTCAAACCCACTAGCCACTCCTCGGAAGGAATATTTTAGGGAAAATATGTATCTTGACCTCTA
>NW_006921712.1:7896745-7899687 GCF_000298275.1 Orycteropus afer afer
CCCAAGGAGGGGTCGCTATGAGTCAGGGCTGACTCGACGGCACATAACAACAACAACAACAATAATGTCCAGAATTTGGAAGAGTCTTTATTCAGCTATAGCCAGGCTGCAGGGAACTAAAGCATTCTCCCCAACTGCAGCCCCAAGTCTGATTTCTGGCAGGTTTATATAGCTTAGGACTGCAAGCAGGCAAACAAGTATGTTACAGAAGTGGGATAAATTGCCAGGTTATTGTTTAGGGAAGATTAATGGTCAGCTTACTATTTTAAGGAAGATTGGTGGTCAGCTTATTATCAGAGCAGAAACACACAATCCAGAGTGAGGGTCCTCAATTCTGAGAATTTCTGTTGGCAGGATGTGGGCCCATAACTCCAGGAATTACTATTAACAAAGCTCTTAAGGAAAGGAAGGGGTGAGTAGGTTCTCAGGGATGTTTGGTTTAGATAGCTACTGGGCTGTCTGAGAAGGGTAGGGAGAAGTAAAAATGCTGTTATGCTGGAGTGCTTGTGAAATGGACTTTGTTGCAAAATGGAGTTTTAATAAGTAATTACAAAATAGAATCATCTACTTCAACTATGCATCGGAGATGATTCAGCAGGTTCTATTCCTGGTTGTGGTACTTCAGTTTGTGTTTCAACTTGGCTGGGCCTGTTTGAGTGGCTGGGCAGCTGGATGTAGTATTCCCCATGATGAGATTGGTAATCAACTCCATGGTGGAATCTACTGTAAGCAGCTGATTAGCTGCTTTAGGGATTGTGGTCTGCTTCCTGTATATAAGCAGAAGTATTGGGGAATGGTCTCTAGATTATGGCATGTTTGGCATACATACATACTCTGTATGGACCCATGTCATTGTTCAGCAGCCTGCCATGCTTTGCTGACCTTGAGACTTACAATGGACTTGAATTAATGGCCTGCCATGTGGTTTGGTAACATGGGAACTGTGCCATTTTATTTGTTGACTCTGGGCTTATCAGCCTCAGCAGCCAGTAGCTGCCTGAGTGAAGAGATGCCTCTAGCTTCAATGGGCTGGGAGCAAAAGGCAGAGCTGAAGCCCAAGTCGAGGGGCTTTCACACAGCCCCTAGACCCTGGCACTTTGAACTTGGACTCAAAGCCTCCAAACTGAGAGGATAAACTCCTGTTTGTTAAGGACATCCCATTTGTGGTATATTCATGTAAGAGCAGCACTAGGTAACCAGAACACTGGCCAATGCATTGCATGTGCAGTCAGCACCTGTTTATCAGTGGAGGCTTGTGTGTTGCTATCATACTGAACAGGTTACAGAGGAGTTTGCAGATCAAGATGGACTAGGAAGAATGATCTGGCAATCTACTTTCAAAAAAACAGCCAACAAAAACCCTGTGGATCATAACCATCTGATTGTGGGGTAAGACTTGGCAACAGTTTGTTTGATTGTTCATGGGTTGCCATGAGTTTGGAGACTGACTTGATAGCAGCTAGCAACACCTAGTAATTCAATGTACTTTTGTTATATTAAGCTGTCGAGTGCTTTACACAATGTTCCACCAGGGATTGTTTCGCTTCCTTAGATCAAACCACAAATCACTTAACATAAGCTCAAATCTTAGAATAAGCCTTCCCTAATACTATCTTACTGAAACACCCACAGTTCCTTACTTTTCCTCATCATGATGAGCAATTGACCCAATTTATACAACTGCAGTTGAATTCCTGGTAATCCTTGAATGGAGGTCATGGAAATCCTTATTTACTTCATTTCCTTTACTTTTCAAAATATTTTCATGAAGTACTAATTGTGACCCTTGCACTCTGCTAAGAATTTGGGATATTAGCTCAGGGAAAAACAAAAAACAAACAGAATCCATTTTTTTCATGAGGATTCTAGTCATTTATTTACAACATAAGAATTAACACATAAAGATTAAATAGTGCCTAAGGCACTTGACAGGAGCACTGGTAGCATAGTGCCTAAGGCACTGGACTGCTAACCAGAAGGCTGGAGATTCAAACCCACCAGCCATTCCTTGGAAGGAAGGTTGGGCAATCTACTTCTGTAGTGATACTGTCTTGCCTCGGAAACCCAAGGAGGGGTCGCTATGAGTTGGGTCCCACTCGAGGGCACATAACAACAACAGCATGGAACTTGACTGCTAACCAGAAGGCTGGCAGTTCAAACCCACCAGCCATTCCTCAGAAGGAAGATGGACAATCTACTTCCGTAGTGATACTGCCGCAGAAGCCCAAGGAGGGGCTGCTATGAGTTGGGTCTAACTCAATGGCAAATAATAACAACAACTACAAAATAGTCTTTTAAAAACTATTGTTACAAAAACGGAGGAAACACTAATATCTGAGGCAGAATATCCAGGACAAAATCCTAAGTAAATGCTTTCGTACTTAAGCTTTCATTTGCAATAATGGGAATCTCCATCACTGACATATTTCTAAGAGGAGAAAGAATTACATTAATTGAATTCATCCACACACACACACACACACACACAAAAAAAACACATATAAAAGGAGAAGACTTATTTTGATTTAAAGGATGCTATGATTATGAAAATTGAAACTTTATGTTTTTGCAAATATAGGCTCAGGGAAGAAATATAATCCCTGTGGCTGTTTTATTATTTCTTCTTTCTGAAATACTACTCCCTCTCCCTAAAACCGGGCTGCTGTGTTTGCACTATTTATTCATTCCTTCATGTAATCATTGAAAAACTATTTATGAGAGAGTTCCGGCAAGATGGTGGACTAGGCAGAAAGACTGCACAGACCCTCTTCACCAAAGAAAAAGGGAAACAAATTAACACAGACACAGAATATAATCCCGGACCACTGAGCCTTGAAGGGAAGGATATAGAAATGGACTAAACCCCAACTAGCAGTAGAATTTGCATGAAAATACCAAAAAAGGAGACACGGAGCTGTGGTCTGACAGTGATCCTGAATGAT
>NW_006921712.1:7906027-7907829 GCF_000298275.1 Orycteropus afer afer
CCTCAAGTGGTTACACTCCTTGGAGAGAACAATCATGTTAGAAAGAAGGTCTCCTTACACACAGGGAGACAGCTCAGGGGGCAGGACAGTATGGAGGGATGAACACTGGGAAGAGGTAACTATGGGGAGGAAGTGGAAGGGGAGCTGTTGCATTGTGGAAAACTGTGGTCAATGATATGAGACAAAGTACATGTGAACTTCTGTATGGAAAGTCAATTTGCTCTGTAAATCTTCATCCAAATCACAATAAAAAAAAATCTATGAGATTCCTGATAGTATCAGACACTACCTTAGGTGACAGGGCTTCAGTGGTGAATACACTCACAAGGTCTTTGTCCATAACAAACTTAGAGGTGAAAATGAAAGGAAGGTTTTCCAAACCTAAAAATAAACCCAAAAGTTGGAAAGGGATAACATACAATGAACCAAGACAACAGCTCAGCCAAGCCTTCTTCAGTATTTAAAGCAAAGTCACTTGCTGTTTTTGAAACCAAGTAAAGTCAAAACTATTTCCCCCACCCTGGTTAAAACAGATAATTAGAACAGATAGGACCTCAGATGGGAATAGATAAGTAAACTTAATTACCCTCCACTATTTCCCCACCCCTGTTAAGACTAACAGGACCCAGGTTGGAGACAAATGAGTAAATAAAGTATGCTCAGTTACTTAAGAACTGAATGGAACAAAAAATATTCTTTCCTGCTCTTTCCTTAGGCACAGGTGATAAACTCATTAATATGTCTTAGAAAACAACTTGAAAATTAACTCTGACCCATGGACATGTGCAGTGGGACAAAGAGGAACAAAGTTACTTGGAACTAACACTCTCCCCTCTGCCTAAGCCCAGATCAGCTGATGACAGGAAGCTGGTGGGACTCATCCGGTATGCAAGTACACTGGCTCAAAATATTACTGTATCTTTAAACCAAGGTGAAGGAAATTTCAGCCAATCGTCAACCATCTCATGCCCAAACTCCTGACATTTTTATGAAAATGCATAACCCTTTCTTCTGAAACCTACAAAACTGTAATTCGGTGGAGTTTCAGGGAGTCAGATCTGGGTACATGTACCCCTGCCTCCTTGCATTGCCATTTTGCAATAAATAATTTTCTCTCTTCTTAATCACTCGGTGTGTAAACTGTTTCAGCCTGACTGCACACTGGGCAGGGACCTGCTTTTAGTCTTATTTCATTTTCTCTTCCAGGAAATGTTTGTATAGATTCTTACTTCACATTTGTGCTACTTCCCCCATATTTAATTTTTCTGCCCATTATGTTCTCCAACTTGACTGCTAACCAGAAGGCTGGCGGTTCAAACCCACCAGCCACTCCTCGGAATGAAGGTTGGGCAATCCTACTTCCATAGTGATACTGCCTTGGAAACCCAAGGAGGGGGTCGCTATGAGTCGGGGCCGACTGGACAGCAAACAACAACAACAACAACATGTTCTCCAAGATGAGTAATCATCATTTTCACTTTGAAGATTAATATGCAAATTTTAAATATTTTGTAGTTCTGAATACTCACTTCATACAACATTTAAATACTTTAATTTTTAGTATTTTAAAATGTATTGCTATTCCATTTCACATAATTTAAAGAATAATCTAATTATTAGAGACTTAAGTCTTTAAGTTAACCAAAAAGCCAAACCCACTGCCGTGGAGTTGATTCCAACTCATAGTGACCCTCACTGGGTTTCCAAGTAGGTAAATCTTTACAGAAGTAGATTGTCTCATCTTCCTTCTGCAGAGCTGCTGGTGGGCTTGAACTGCCAAACCTCTGGTTAGCAGTCAAACG
>NW_006921712.1:7908329-7923208 GCF_000298275.1 Orycteropus afer afer
TTAAAAAAAAAAAAAAACTACAGGTGTTTACTCTGTGAGGAATTTATTAAACATTAGAGAGGAAAAATAAGCTGTTGGAGAGGTTGTTTGTTCTAGTTTTACTGATGAGAAAAGCATTTTAAGAACATATCCATGAGAATAAAAAGATAGCTAGTTATATATATTTCTTTTTCTTTTTTCACAATGACTTCTGGAAGAAATACAAATTTTGTCTTAGGATAAAAAAAAATATGGACTCAATATTAAAATCGTACAGATCATGTTGATTTACATCTGGCATTTTGGGAAATTATGCCTTAATGTGATGACATTTGGTAAGGCTTCTCATTAATATTTGTTCTTTTAAAAACTATTCTTATGAGATAAATGTTAATTAAAAATTTAATTTACTAAACTACTGAAGGAGTCAGAAACTCCATAAAGCTGCATTTTATTATCACGCATGTGGAGTTCCAAAAAGACAGACACATATTCATGAATGGCATCCATTCATCTAATTAACAAAAGTTTCTTGTATACCTTTTATGAACCAGCCTTTGTGCTAGATTCTGCAGATAAGATCAAAGACATTAGTCCCTCCAGGGTGACTGCAGTAATGGAGCAACTGTTTGAAGATAGCCTAAAGGGAAGCAAGTCCAATTTTATTGAATCTACAGGCAGACCTCAGATCCAACCTATGTTTGAAAAATGTAAATGATTATCTCCTCACAGTAGCTGATGACAGAGGGAAGAAAAGGGCTTACATAGTTGGGGGAAAGTAATACACAGAATAATATACTTCAAACTCCACTGCTCTTATATATCCTATATTCAAATTGTAAAGCAAAATTGTATGAGAAATTAAAAGAAACATGAGAATGACAGAAGAATAAGAAGGAAGAGGAAGATGAGGAGAAGGAAGGGGTAAATAAGGATGGAGAGGAAGACAAAGAAGCAGAAACAGAAGACAATGAAGAAGAAGAAAGAAAGAGCAAGCCTAAAGATACTTACAGATGACCTAGAAATTAGACTAGACAATTAAGACTTTAAAAAACTTTTATAAATGTGTTTAGGAATATATAGACCATGATGACAGGAAAAAGTGTTCAGTTTGGAAAATAAGCAGAGGAAAATATCATCAAAAATAATGAAAAAAGAAATTCTGATACTGAGAAGAATGTATTACATGAAAAAGATACACCTTGAATATGTTTAATATCAGAATGAACATTGTAGAATATGTCTTTGTGAACTTGAAATTAAATTGATAAAAATTATTCAAAATGAAATACAGAGGGGGAAAGGGAAAGATTGAATTAAACTTAATGGAATAACAGGTTTTTGTGAGAAAATGTCAATCAATGACCTTAAAAAACTGAGATAATTGGTAAGAAAAATATTGAAAGAAATAAAAATTGATTTTTTTTCCAAATATGGTAAGGAAGATCTCAACATACTCAAGAAAGTCAGCAAATACAAAGTAGGATAGAAAAAACAAATAACCAAAATACCCATGTATTCAAATCAAGGTGAAATTGCTGAAAATCAAAGGTAAAGGGATATTTTTGGGAAAAAAAAAATGGGAAAAAGATGTATTTTTGTATTACATGAAATGGAATAACAATGAAATTGATATTTGAACTCCTTAGAAACAATATATATGAAGAGGAAAATAAAATGACAGCTTTTATGTGTTGCAGGAAAAGAAAATCTAGAAATCTATTGTTTTTAGGTGCCGTATGGTTGGGCAATCCTACTTCTGTAGTGATACTGCCTCGGAAACCCAAGGAGGGGTCGCTATGAGTCGGGGCTGACTCAACGGCACATAACAACAACAACAACATGATTTATTCCTATCCTTCCCAACTCTATATACTGCAGAAGGAAACACTGCTTTGATCCTGTGCAGTCCTCAAAATTGTTGGTATGTTTCAGCCCATTGTTTCACTCAGTGTCAATCCATCTCCTTGTTTTGCTGACCTTCTACTTTCCCAAACATGATTTCCTTCTCCAGGGATTTGTCTGTCCTTATAACATGGCCAAAGCATATGAAACAAAATCTCATCATCTTTGATTTCAAGAAGCATTCTGACCATACTTCTTCCAAGACAAATTTGTTTGTTCCTTTGGCGGTCCATAGTGTATGTAACTCAAAGGCATCAATTCTTCCTTGCTCTTTATTCATTGTCAAGCTTTTGCACACATATTAAACTAAAAATAAATAAATAAATAACACTGACATTGAGTTGATCCTGATGCATAGTGACCCTCATTGGGTTTCTGAGGTGGTAAACCTTTAGGGAAGTAGATTTCCCCCATCTTCCTTTCATGCAGTGGCTGATGAATTTGAAGCGCCAAACTTCTGGTTAGCAGTCAAATGCTTTAGGCTCTTCGCCACTAGAGCTCCTTTTTGTGTGCATAGTCCACACCCACTGCCATCAAGTCAATCCCAACTCATAGCAACCCCCATTGGGTTTCTGAGGCAGTAAATCTTTACAGAAGTAGATTGCTCAGTCTTGCTTCTGTGGAGTGGCTGGTGGGTTTGCACCACCAACCTTCTGGTTAACAGTCAGATACCTTAGTCACTGTGCTACCAGACCTCCTTGCATGCATATTAGGCCATGGCAAATATCATAGCTTGGGTCAGGTGCACTGTAGTCTTCAAAGTGACATCTTGATTTTCCCAAGGCAATACACCTTTTGATTTCTAAACTGCTACTTCGGTAAGCATTGACTGGGAATTCAAGTAAAATGAAATCCTTGACAATATCAATCTTTTTTTCCCACTTATTATGATATTGCTTATTGGTCCCATTGTGAAGATTTTTGTTTTCTTTATGTTGAGGTATAATCCATACTGCAGGCTGTACTCATTGATCTTCATCAGTAAGTACTTCAAGTCCTCTTCATTTTCAGCAAAGAAGATTGTGTCATCTGCATATTGCAGGTTTTAAATGAGTATTTCTCCAATTCTGATACCACTTTCTTAGTTTATATAGTCCACCTTCTTGATTTATTTGTGGTCTGGAATTGGACTCATTCTCATGGATTGGCTCTCATTCCGACAGTAGAAAGACCTAATGCAGAATACCTACCCCAGGGTAATGCACTCACCTACTCTAGAGAGATTCATACCATAGAGCAATCAGCCATGACCAAGAGGGGCAGCATTCACATATAGGGAAAGCTGGGCAGACAGGAGTGCATATTTAAGACAAGAAGGGGGTTTGTCACAGGGACGGGAGGGAAACGGAAAACAATTTTGCTCTGTAAATTTGTACCCAAAGAACAATAAAACTAAAAAAAAAAAAAAAGAAGAAGAAGAAGAAAGCTTCTGTAAACATTAAAAAAAAAAAAAAATCCAGATATATCTTGAAGTACTATGCTGTTAGTGACAGGATAATACCCACATACCTACAAGGAAATGCAGTTAGTATGAGTATTATTCAAATTTATGTACCAATCACTAAAGCCAAAGACAAAGAAATTGAAGATTTTTACCAGCTGTTGCAGATGGAAATTTATCAAACATGCAATCAAGATACAACAAAAATAACTGTAATTAGATTGTGAAAAATGAAAATTAAGAAGGATTAGTATTTGGAAAATATGCTCTTGGTGATAGAAACAATGGTAGAGATTGTATGATAGAATTTTGCAAGAATAACAACTTATTTTTCAATAACATAAATGGCAACTATACAAATAGACCTTGTTGGATGGAATACACAAGTATTAAACCGAATACATCTATGGAAATAAATGAAGGAGTAGTTCAACATCATCAGGTAGAACAATAGCAGGGACTGACTGTTCAACAGAACAGCAATTGCTCATATGCAAGTTCAGATTGAAGCTGAACAAAATTTAAAGAAGTCCACAAGAGCCAAAATATGACTGAGTGTATACGACCCAAGTTTAGAGACTTATGAAGAACAGATAAATGTCAGAAGAGACTGTGAAACTGATTCTTGAATTAGAAATCTAGATCCCATGAAAATGACCTATAAATTGAAGGTAAAACAAAGACATTTTTTTTTGTAAATGAAATTATAGAAAGTTGTAACAAGTTGACCTATGATATTGTTGCTGTTGTTATTTGCCGTAGAGTCGGACCTGACTCATAGCAACCCCTCTTTGGGTTTCCAAGGCAGTATCACTACGGAAGTAGATTGCCCAACCTTCCTTTGGAGGAGTGGCTATTGGACTTGAACCGCCAGCCTTCTGGTTAGCAGTCAAATGCCTTAGCCACTCTGCTACCTGAGCTCCTTATGATACTACAACACTACAATAAATATTAAGAATTGTTTAGCCTAAAGAAAAATGATACTAGTTGAAAAAAGGTACATACAAGAAGGAGAGAAAAGTGAAGGAAATTGTTAATTATTATTATTGCATAAATTATTTGATAATGTAAGAACAATTAACTTTGGTTCTACTGTTTTCTTTAAAACAAAGTATAGTGTTTAAAACTATGACTTTAAATTTTGGGGTTTACAACATATATAATAGTAAAATATGACAACAATAGCAGAAAGGACAAAATGGAAGGTTCATTTTTATGCTTTTATTACATTAAACATTAATAGTTCTTGTTATTAGGTCCCATTGAGTCATCTTCGACTCATAGCCACCCTATGCACAGCAGAACGAAACACTGCCCAGTCTCGAGCCATCTCCACGATCCCTGCTATACCTGAGCCCATTGACACAGCCATGATGTCAATCCATCTCATTGAGGGCCTTCCCCTGCTTCACAGACCCTCCACCTTACCAAGCATGACATCCTTCTCCAGGGAATTGTCCCTTCTGATTAACATGACCAAAGTAGGTGAGATGAAGCCTGGCCATTCTCACTTCCAAGGAGCATTCTAGCTCCACTTCTTCCAGAACAGAACTATTAGTTCTTTTAGCAATGCATGGTGCTTTCAACAGTCTTCACCAGCACCACAACTCAAAAGCATCAATTCTTCTTCAGTCTTCCTTATTCATTGTCCAGCTCTTACATGCATATGAAGCAATGAAAAATACCATAGATTGTGCCAGGCACACCTTACTCCTCAAGGAGACAGCTTTGCTTTTCAGCACTTGAAAGATGGGATCCTTTGCAGCCCATTTGCCCAATGTTATACGTCATCTGATGTCCTGACTGCTGCTTCCATTGGTGTTGATTATAGAACCAAGCAATGTGAAGTCTTTGACAACTTCAATCTTTTCTCCATCTATTGTGATGCTACTTATAGGTCCAGTTGTGAGGACTTTTGTTTTCTTTATATATTGAGATGTAATCCATACTGCAGACTGTATTCTTCCGTCTTCATCAGTAAGTGCTTCAAGTAATCCTCACTTTCAGCAAGCAAAGTTATATCATCAGTGTATCACAGGTTGTTAATGATTCTTCCTCCACTCCTGATGCCATGTTCTTCTTCATATAATCCAGCTTCTCAGATTATTTGCTCAGCACACAAATTGAATAAGTACGATGAGAGGATATGACCCTGATAAACTCCTTCTTGATTTTAAACCACACAGTGTCCTCTTATTCTGTATGAATGACAGTCTCCTGGTCTATGTACAGGTTCCAGAAGAGTACAGTTAAGTGTTCTGGAATTCCCATTCTTCTCAATGTTACCCATAAATTGTTATGATCCACACAATCAAATGCTTTTGCATAGTCAATAAAACACAAGTAAACATCTTTCTGGTATCCTTTGCTTTGAGCCAAGATCCATCTGATATTAGCAATGATATCCCTCATTCCACGTACTGTTCTGAATCAATCTTGCATTTCTGGAAGTTCTCTGTCAACATGCTGCTGCAACCATTTTTTAATTATCTTCAGTAAGATTTTTCTTGCATGCAATGTTAATGATATTGTTCAATGATTTCCACATTCTGTAGGATCACCTTTCTTTAGAATGGGTGCAAATATACATCTTTTCTAGTCAATTGGCCAGGTAGCTGTCTTCCAAATCTCTTGGCATAGCTGAGTGAGTGCCTCCAGTGGGACATCCATTTGTTGAAACATCTCAATGGGTATTCCATCAATTCCTGGAGCCTTGTTCTTTGCCACTTCCTTCAGTGTAGCTTTGACTTCTTCCTTCAATACCATTGTTTCTTGATCATATGCCACTTCCTGAAATGGATGAATATTGACCAGGTCTTTTTGATACAGTGACTCTGTGTATTCCTTGCATCTTCTTTTGATGTTTCCTGAATCATTCAATATTTTGTCCATAGAATATTTCAATAATGCAACTCGAGGCTTAATTTTTTTCCTCACTTCTTTCAGCTTGAGAAATTCTGAGGCTGTTCTTCTTGTTTGGTTTTCTAACTCCATGTCCTTGCACATTTCATTATAGTAGCTGGCTTTGTCTGCTCAAGCTGTTCTTTGATAACTTCTGTTCACTTCTTTTATCTTGTCATTTCCACCATTTACTTTAACAACTCTCCACTAAATGGCAAGTTTCAGAGTGTCTTCTGACATCCATTTTGGTCATTTCTTCCTTTCTTGTCTTTTTAATGACCTCTTGCTTTCTTCATGGATGATTTCCTTGATGTCATTCCATAATTCTAGTTTTCAGTCACTGGTGTTTGATGCATCAAATCTATTCCTTAGATGGTCTCCAAATTCAGAAGGAATATATTCCATGTCATATTTTGGCTCTTGTGGACTTGTTTTGTCTTTAACTTCAAGTTGAACTTGCATATGAGCTGTTGATGGTCTGTTCCACAATCAGCTCCTGGCCTTGTTTTGTCTGAAGATATTGAACTTTTCTGTCTCCTCTTGCCACAGATGTAGTCAATCTGATTTCATTTGGTTTATTACATCTGGTGAAGTCCACATGTATAGCCACCATTTGTGTTGTTGAAAAAAAGTCATTTGCAATGAATAAGTCATTGGTCTTACAAAATTCTATCATGCAATCTCCAGCGTTATTTCTGTCATAAAGGCCAAATTTTCCAACTACTTGTGATTCTTCTTTGTTTCCAACTTTTATACTCCAGTCACCAGTGGTAATTAACACATCTTGATTTTATGTTCCTTCAATTTCAGACTGCAGAATTTGCTAAAAATCTTCAATTTTCTCATCTTTGGTTTTGTGGTTGGTGTGTAAATTTGAATAATAGTAGTATAACTGGTTTACCTTGTAGGCATATGAATATTATCCTATCACTGACAGGATTGTACTTCAAGACAGATTTTGGAACATCCTTTGTAATGATGAATACCATTCCATTCCTCTTCAAATTATCATTCCTGGCATAGTGGATCATATGTTTGTCTGATTAAAAATGGTCAAAACTGGTCTACTTCAGCTCATTAATGCCTAAGATATCAATCTTTATGCATTCCATTTCATTTTTGACAACTTCCAATTTCCTAGATTCACACTTCGTATATTCCATATTCTGATTATTAATGGATGTTTGAAGCTGTTTCTTTGCAATTTGAGTCATGCCACATAAGAACATGGAGGTCCTGAGAGCCTCACTTTATCTATATCAGTAAGGTTGGTTCTACTCTGAGGAGGTAGCTCTTCCCCAGTTGTATTTTGAGTGTGTTCTGAATTAAGGGGTTCATCTTCCTGGACTGTATTGGACAGTGTTTCAGGACTATTCATAAAATTGCCTAGTTATGTATCAGACAGTGTTTCTCTCCACTTCATAAGGTTTTCCCTTGACAATTCTATAAGAAGTGGATTGCCTCTTCCTTCTTCCTAATATGTTTCAGTCCTAAGCGTCATTGAAACATGTGCACCATGTTCAACCTTGCTGGTGCTTGAAACACCAGTGGCACAGCCTCAAGCCTCACAGCAACACACAAGCCACTAGAGTAGACAAACTGACAGAAATGTTTGTTCTCCCTTAGCTGTTCAAAACCTCTCTGATACAGTGCAGTAAGACAAGCCCCTAAGTCTGAAGACACTCAAAATATGACTGAGAAAGAGCTACCTCCTCAGAGTAAAACAGACCTTACTGATATGGATGAAATAAAGCTCTTGGGACCTCCATTTTCTGACATGGCATGACTCAAATTGAAGAGAAACAGCTGCAGACATCCATTAATAATCAGAACATGGAATGTATGAAGTATGAATCTAGGAAAATTGGAAATGTTAATTTATGTTAGATTAAGAAAAAATTGAGAATGCATATTTTAACCCCTGGAACAACTATTGAAAAATAAGTATAATGAGATTTACATAAATAGCCAAGGGAACAGATGAAGTGAATAATAAAAATTATCCCAAAGGAGAAACAAAGGAATATATATATATATATACACCACATACATATATACATATATATGTATGTATAGATATAATTATAATTACAGGTTTATATATATACAATAACAATATGCATAGATACACAGCTGGAGGACAAACTATTTGGTGGTTTCTGCCTCCTTGTTCAATTTGAATGAAATATTATTTGAGGAAAATAACAAAATCAATATTTGTTGTCATTGAGTTGATTACTACTAATAGTGACCCTACAGAATATAGTAGAACTGCCCCGTAGTTTCTAAGGTTGTAATCTTTACATCTTTCTCTTGCATACCTATAGTAGCTGGTGGATTCGAACTGCTTGTGTTTACAATCAGCAGCAGAGCACTTAACCACTGTGCCACAGAGCTTATTGAGGAAAATAGGAGGATCAAATGCTGCTTTGCACCCAAAGCACAATAAAAGAAAAAAGAAAAAGAATAAAGTTTCTATAAAAACATTAAAAAAAAATTCAGATCTATCTCAAAGTACTATACTGTGAGTGATAGGATAATATCCACACATCTACAAGGAAGACCAGTTAATATGAGTATTATTCAAATTTATTCACCAACCACTAAAACCAAAGACAAAGAAATTGAGGCTTTTTATGAACAAATGCTTAAAATAGAGAAGATGTAATCCATGTACCAAAAAACAAACAATAATACCGTACAATACAGAATACGATAATACTATATAAAAAAAGATGAAAAATACTTTATAAACCTTAAGCAACTATAGAAAACACTACGAATACTCCCAAAAGGAAGTTCACTTTTGATGAAGGAATTTATTTATGTCACAGTATAACATAGACTACCCTATATTGTACTTTGGCTTTAAAATCCTTGGTAGCATGGTGGCTAGCACAATTGTCAGAGTGGAGAAAGAAAACCAGATAAGAGTACCACTTCAGTTAACATACAGAGGACAACACTCATAGAAGAAGAATCTAGAATTATAAATTAACCCATGTGTCTGAACCAGAGATCTATGTAATTATGTTTAAGGGATCAGCATTAAAATGTTGTCTAAAATCAGGTTATGAGCATTTAAAATGTTTTGATATTGTTTATGTGGGAGATATTGATGGGAGATACTGATGTGGGAGATATTGATGGAGCCCTGGTGGTACAGTGGTTAAAGCATTTGACTGCAAACCAAAAGGTCAGCAGTTTGAACTCATCAGCATGGGAAAAAGATGTGTCAGTTTTCTCCTGTAAATATTTACAGCTCTGGAAACCATATGGGTTAGTTCAACTCTATCCTTTAGGGTCCTTCTGAATCAGAATCAACTGGACAGCAGTGAGTATTTTAGGAGCTACTGAAATTTTTTCACTAGGGATATTATATAAATTTCTAGGTTTTCCAAAACTCAAATCATCTTTTAGATATTTTGTGTAACACAATGAAAGTTTCACCAGCTTTCTGTGATTTAAAAAAAAAAAAAACAAAACACTCACTGCCTTCAAGTCAGATCTCACTCATTGCGACCCCTCCTTGGGCTTCCGAGGCAGTATCACTATGGAAGTAAATTACCCAACCTTCCTTCTGAGGAGTGGCTGGTGGGTTTGAACTGCCAGCCTTCTTGTTAGCAGTCAAATGTGATAATTGTCACTTAAAAATATATTTTCCATCTCTGCATTTATGACTTGCTGCTAATGTAGTGCATTTTTCCTTTGCCAGCTCCAACTTCTACCCACAAACAAAAATCTACATAGTTACTTAGTATTAAGAATTCCAATTTTGTTTGCAAAACTAGGCACAGAGCAACTATGAGCATTATTGATTTCATCCTTAGCACTCGAGTGCTCTTGACCACTTGCATGGTACTACTTATGCATATGCAATAAATTAATGCTTACTTTCATCTCTTGTTCCTCAATACAGGATATCAAACAAGATTGACTCCTTTTACAGAGGATTGCAACATAAATTGTGAGATTATGAGTTTGGAATCAGGAATCCACCCTGTACCTTAGGGCTTTGTATTCTTCCTTTTGTGCCTAGGCCTTAAGTCATAGTCCTCATTCCTCGTAGGGAGTTATCAATGGTGATCCATTTTATTTCGGTCAAAGATCAGGCCTTGGTAAAGTACACCCAGATCCACTCTGACAGTAATTTCTAACTTTGAATCCAATGGTAAAAGGTATTTTTCTTTCAGGAAGTCCTAATATTTCCTATGCAAAATGTTCTCTACCCTGCAAGTCTTGTACATGCCCAATTATATCAGGGAAGAGGATATTCATCAATCCACAAAAGCCATGACCAATTGTTCTAATTCTCCTTTTATTTGCATGAGAATCATTCAAGTGAATCATCCAATAACATAAAAAAAAAATCTGCTCTAACTGGTCTTACTATTTCCAAAAATAGATGCTAAAGAGGGAGTTATACTTTTAAAGTTTCTACTTCATCAAGCATTTCACTATTCTAAAAGAAAGAACAATACATATCTCTTTTACAGTATAGTTTATTGCCATCTTCTACTTTTTTTTTTTTTAATCACAGAGGAAAGAAAATATGAGATGGTAGAGGAAGAATAAGAAAAGGAAGCAACAGGAGAGCCATGATGATTTCACACTAAGTCCTCCAGTGTCTACAAAAACTTCCTGCACATATTAGTAGCTGATGGACAGTGAGAAACTAAATAATGTTCAGCATAGTAGGAGCCTTACCTTGAGATAACATTTTTCTGATTTTTTAGAAATACTTTATTGTGATTTGGGTGCAATTTTACAAATCAGATTCATTTTACACTCAATGTTTCATACATATTTTGTTTCACAACCATGATTACAATTCCCACAATGTAACAGCTCTCCTCTCACTTCCTTTCTATGGTTACCCCTTCTGTATGTTCTTCTTACCTCTGCATTCCTGTTTGCCTACCTTTCTGATCTCCCATCATTGACTTTTCTTTGTCTGATAAGGGAGTGAGTGCAATTCCAGGAGCAAAGGGTGACTCAGGCCAAAGTCTTGATGGTTTCACCAGTCTCTTTCCAACCAGTAATCCTGGTCTTTTTCATGTTTTGAATTTTGTTCCACATTTTTTTCTCCCACTCTATATAGGATCTCCAATTTTGATCCCATTCCAAACAGTTCGCCTTGGTAGCCTCACATCATCTAGTTTTCTTGGTTTCAGGGTCCTGTAGACTGAGGTTTGTATGGTTCATTAGTATCTTAGGACAAATTGTTTCTATACATCGTTGGTTTGCTTCACTCTTCTTTGCTGCAGACAAGGAGAGACCAGAAGTTGCATCTTAGATGTTCACTTGAGGGCCTTTAAGACTCCAGCCACCACTCATCAAAGTAGGGTAGAGAACAATGTTTTTGTGCACTGTATCGTGCCAATTGAGCTTGATGTTCCCTGTGGTCTTGAGCCCACAGATATAGTGACTTGGTTGTGTCTATGGAGTTATTCTGACTTTGTCCCCTGTTAGCTCTATAATGCACATGGACATATTTTTACCACATACAAATACATATGTAGGAATACAATCTGCCCAGTGTATGTATGGTCATGAGTATATTCCCATTCACCTACAGACCTCTGATCTTGTCTGTCTACCTATGTATCCACCCATAGGTTAGTGATTATTATTACTGCTAATGCAGTATTGTGCATGTAACAGTATTTACCTTTGTTTTCTGTACTTCTAGGGCCCTTTCTGTGTCTTCCTTTTCCTTCATAATATTGTGCTGGTCACACATGTTTGTTATATTGCCTTTCCCTCCACCCAAATCAACATGTACCTCTTAACTAGTCTGCAGTTTTCCCTCTTTTCCCTTCCCACAACTGATAAACCAAAAAAGATTTTTTTTTTTCCCTATGTAAAGCTTTCCCTGACTTTTATAATAGAAGATTCATACAATATTTGTCCTGTGATTGAATTATTTTACTCAGCATAATGTGCTCCAAGTTCATCCACATTATGAGGTGATTCACAGAGTCTTCTTTATTCTTAATGTTGCATAGTATTCCCTTGTGTGTATGTACCATAGTTTGGCTATCCATTCATCTATTGATGGAAACTTAGGTTATTTCTATATCTTTGTTATTGTGAATAGTGCTGAGACAAACTTGGGAGTGCGTATATCTATCCATGTCCTGGATCTTACCTCATTAGCATATATTCCTAGTGGTGGTATTCCTGGATCAAATGGTATTTCTATTTCCAACTTGTAAAGGAAGTGTCATGCCATTTTCCACAGTCCCACCAGCAGTGCAGTGAGTGTTCTAATCTCTTCACACCCTTACCAGCACTTGTTTTCTGTCTTGTTAAACTCTGCTATTATTGCTGTGGTGAGATGATATATAATTGATATTTTCATTTGCACTGCTCTAATGGTTAATGACTACAACATTTCTTCATGTATTCATTGGCTACCTGAATATCTTTTTTGGTTAAGTGTCTGTTCATATTTTTTGCCTGTTTTTGAGTTGGATTATATTTTTGTTGTTGACATGTTACAGTTTTCTATAAATTTTAGATAGATCCCTTGTTGACTATGTCATTGCCAAATATTTTTTCCCAATCTGTAGTTTTTTTTTTTTTTTTTTTTTTTTTTAAGAAAATCCCAGTCATCCAGTTTGTCTTCTGCTGTTTGTGCATTTTGAGCTATGCTTGAGAATCTATGCCATAAATTAGAGCCCCTAAGGTTGCCCATATTTTATCTTTGGTGAATTTTATAATTTTGGGTTTTACATTTAGATCTTTAATCCATCTTGAATTTGTTTTTGCATATGGTGTGAGATATGGATCTTGTTTCATTTTTCTGCAACTGGATATCCAGTTTTCCCAGCACCATTTTTTAAGAAGGTTATCTTTCTACCATTCAATGAATGTTGACCCTTTATCAAAGATCAGCTAGGCATAAATGGATGGATATATTTCTGGACACTCAATTCTTTTCCACTGGTCTAGTTGTCTATCATTGTAACAATACCGCTGTTTTGACTGAGATCCAGGAATGTGAGAGCATGTACTCCTTTTTCCTTATTTAGTAATGCTTTGCTTGTCTGAGTTCTCCTTCCTTTCCATACGAAATTAGTGATTTTTTTTTTTTTTTTTTTTTGAAGAATGTTGGTGGAATCTGGATTGGGATTACATTGAATGTATAGATTGCTTTGGGTAGTATTGATATTATCATAATATTCAGTCTTCCTTCCAAACCATGAGTAGGGTATGTTCTTCCATTTATGTAGCTCTCTTTTAGTATCTTGTAGTAGTGTCATAGTTTTCTTTGTATAGGTCTTTTTTTATCCCTGGTAAGACTAATTCCCAAATATTTTATCTTTTTGGTAGCTATTGTATATAGTATTATTTTCCTTATTTCCTTTTAGAGATCTTTGTTATTGTAGAAGAATTCAACTGATTTTCCTATGTTGATCATGTATCCTGCCACTTTGTGAATCTTTCAATTAATTCCAGTAGTTTTCTTGCTGGGTATCTTGGTTTTTCTAAGTATATGATCACATCATCTTCAAATAGATATAGTTTACTTAATTTTTGTCAATTTGGGTGACTTTATTTCTTTTTCTTATCTCATTGCCCTGGCTAGAACTTCCCATACAATGTTGAATAGAAGTGCTGATAAAGGGCATCCTTTTCTGGTTCCTATGCACAAGGACAATGTTTTCAGTCTCTCTCCATTGAAATAATGTTGGCTATTGATTTGTGTATGTATCTTTTCTTATGTTGAGGAATTTCCCTTCTATTCTTATTTTGCAGAGAGTTTTTATCTAGAATGGGTGTTGGATTTATCAGATGCCTTTTCTGCATCAGTTCTGATCATATGGTTATTTTCCTTTGTTTTATATATGTGATGATTGTTTTTCTGATGTTGAACCATCCTTGCACACTTGGTATAAATCCCACTTGGTCATGGTGTATTATTTTTATGATATGGCACTGGACTCTGTTGTTGAAGATTTTTGTGTCTATATTCATAAGGGATATGGGTCTGTAATATTCCTTTTTAGTCATGTCTTTGTCTTGTTTTGGTATGATGGTTATACTTGCTTCATAGAATGAATTTAGGAGTATCCCATTCTTTTCTGTTTTCTGGAATAGTTTAAGTAGGATGGTGTCAGCTCTTCTGGAACATTTGATATAATTCTCCAATGAAACCATCTAGGCCTGGACTTTTTTTTTTTTTTTTTGTGGGGACTTTTTTAAGACCTCTCAATTTCTTCTTTTGTCATTTGTTCAAGTTTTCTATCTCGGTCTGTGTTACTTCAGTTAGGTATTGTATTTCTAGAAATTTTTCCATTTCCTCTATGTTTTCAAATTTGTTAGAGTACAGATCTTCACAGTATTCTGTTATTATCTTTTTTATTTCCATTGTTTCTGCTGTGATATTGCCCATTTCATTTATTATTCATCTTATTTACATTTTCCATTTATTTTCCTTAGTTAAATTTGCCAGGGGTTTGTCAATTTTGTTAATATTTTTGAAGAATCAGCTTCTCATCTTGTAGATCTTTTTTATTGTATTTCTGTTTTCTGCTTCTTTAATTTCTGCTCTGATCTTTACTATTTCCTTTCTTCTGGAGACTGTAGATTTCTCTCATTGATCTTTTTCTAATTGTTGGTGTTGTTTGGTTTAGGTGTTTTTTTT
>NW_006921712.1:7923308-7925213 GCF_000298275.1 Orycteropus afer afer
TTTTTTTTTTTTTTCTTCTTTTTTTGATGTATGCATTTATTGCTATAAACTGACCTCTGAGTACTGCTGCCGCTGTGTCCCAAAGATTTTGGAATATTTTGCTTTCATTCTCAATTGTTTCTAGGATTTATTATTATTGTTATTTCATACTTACTTTCTTCTTTTACCTAGTAGTTTTTGAACAGTGTCTTCCATGTATTTGATTTTTTTTTTAACTTGGTCTTCCTATTATTAATTTCTAATTTTATAGTGTTGTGCTCTAAGAAGATTCTTTGTGCTATTTTGATGTTTTTAAGTTTACTGAAACTTGTTTTGTGGTCAAACATATGGTCTATTCTAGAGAATGATCCCTGTGCACTAGAAAAGAATGTGTATTGTGTTATTGTTGGGTGGAGTGTTCTGTATATATCCATGAGGTCAAGTGGTTGATTGTGTTGTTGAGATCTTCTGTATGTTTTCTGATTGTTCTTTTCTGTCCTTCATTAAAAATGATGTGTTAAAGTTTCCACTACTATTATAGAATTTTCTATTTCTCTTTTCAATTCAATTAATGTTTGCTTTATATATTTGAAGGAACTCCAGTGGCACAGTGTCTAAGGTATTTGACTGCTAACCAGAAGGTCAGCAGTTCAAACCAACTAGGCTGTTCCACAGAAGGAAGATGGGGTAATTCTTTTCCATAAAGATTTACCACATCAGAAATCCAATGAGGGTTGCTATCAGTCAGAATCTACTCAATGGGAGTGAGGTTTTTTTTTTTTTTTTTTTTCATTTTTCCCATTTTTTTCTTCACTATTCTCCTTCTTTAATTTTTTTCTCTCTTTTTTTTGGGAGGAGTATGTATTTTGGGGCTCTTTTATTGGGTGCATAAATATTTATTATGGTTTTTGTCCTCTTGGTCAATTGACCCTTTTATCATCATGTGATGTCCTTTCTCATCCCTTATCTTAGTTTTTGCCTTGAAGTATGTTTTATCAGAAATTAATATTGCTATTCCTCCTCTTTTGTTGGCTGTCAATAGCTTAATATCTTTTTTCTATCCCTTACTTTGAATTCATTTTTATCTTTGTGGCTAACATGGGTTTCCTATATGCAGCATATTGATAGGTCCTTTTTCCTTATCTAATCTACCATTCTCTTTCTCTTGACTGGTACATTTAGTCTATTCACATTAAATATAATTAATGATAGGTATGAATTCATTGCTATAATGCTTTATGCTTTTTGTTATGATCTTAATGGTTTCTTTGTTCCAAATATTTTTCTGTACTGAATTCATTTCATTGAGTTTTCTTTCCCTTTTCTTTTTTTTTTTTTGATTTTTTTACTTCCTAAGTCATTGTGTTTTTTTCTTTTTTTTTTTTTCTTTCTTATTTTATTAATTATATTTTTGATTACCCTGTAGTAGAATCTTATCCCCTTAATTTTGGAACAGCATGTGCTATAGTGACACCATCCTGACTTCCTCTCCATTTGGAAGTTTCATAATTATACCATATTTTTCTTCTATTTACTTTGTAGTTGTTGTGGTTTACAGATGACTCTTCTAGTTCTCTGTTTTCCTTTTTTTTAAGCTTATTTTAGTTTTGAGTTCTTTTTCTGGGTGATGTTGTCACATGTCTTCATCTTAATTTGTTATCTTCCAATGTTAGTTTTCTGGTAGAAAGACTCCCTTTAACATTTCTTGTAGGGTGGATCTGGTGTTTACAAATTCTCCTGATTTGTGTTTATCTTGAAATGTCTTAACTTCAATATCATATTTGAGGGAAAGTTTGTTTGGATATAAATTTTTTTGTTGGCAATTGTTTTCCTTCCAAGTTTTGTATATGCCATCCCAATGTCTTCTTGCCTGCATGGTTTCTTCTGAGAAAACAACTTCATTTTACTGATTACCCTTTGTAGGTG
>NW_006921712.1:7925628-7926346 GCF_000298275.1 Orycteropus afer afer
CCCCCCGGCTACAAATTTTCTTCATATAAGCTGGTGTCAAGGGATTTATCTTCTAGCTAGGAAATGCATTCTTCAGACAATTAAATTCTATCTTTAGAACTGCCAATGTATTATCTATCTGCAAGTTTAGTATTCATCTTCTGGATTTGTAATTGTTGTTTTTATGATTTCTAATAGTCTTATTTATTTATTTGCTTTGTTTCTGTATGATTTGCTTGAATTCTTCAAAGGTGTTGTCTGTGTTTTCCTTGCTTCTGTTTGTGGTTTCCTTGAGCTCTTGGAAGACTATATGTAGAAGAACAGGTAATAGAACCACCTGAGAAGGAATTATTCCTTTGGGAGATTTCCTAGTTCTTTACTTTGGTCAATTGCTTATGCCCTCTTGTTCTGTTTCTTTGTTTGAATTGAAGTTTTCTCTTGTCTCTTAGACATTTTGAAGTTGTTGTCTTTATTGTTTGGTTATGTGTTGGTTTATTCCACTGTGGTTATTTGCTTTGCTTTATTTCAATATATCCAGATGTGTGGAGTAGGTATACTTCTTTGGTTGTTAGCTTGAGAGGACTGGATCACTCCCCAGCTGTCTCCAAATTGGTGGAATAATTGGTGGCTATGTGGGTGCAGGTCTCTGTTTGTCATGATGACTTGCAGTTGGGATGAACAGGTGTTATTCAATGTCTATTGTTGAGCCAGTGGTTCCAGAGCTAGTGGTAGTGTTCTA
>NW_006921712.1:7927221-7931040 GCF_000298275.1 Orycteropus afer afer
AGAGAGAGCACACTTGACCCCAGGAAGCCTGCTGTTTCCTTGAAACAATCGCTTCAGGCCGGTGACTATGTCACGCGGACCCCACTGGGGCTGTCGTGGCAGGATAGCCGGTGCAATAGCTATGACTGACTAGTAGACAGTTAATACCCTTCTCCCTGAATTCCTTCCAGTCTGTTTACACTGTGTATCACTGTGTGGGTTCTGTGTCCCCCCTCCCATCTACATTTGATTCATCTATGTTTGAAAATGGCTGTTTTTTGGCTGGCCCTGGCTTCTTTTCTCTTCCAACTTATTGACCTCACTCACTCCATACTCCTTTCCAATCTGTGCTCAGTCAAATTCTTTGTCTTCTCAATAGATGCTCAGAATTCTAGGATCATTGTTTGTATCTCTTTACTCAGTTTTTCTGGGTCTGTGCTGCATATGTATTGGGTAGAGTGTGTTAGCAGGATGCTTTCTTCTCTCTGCCTCTGTCAACATTTTTCTGATTTTGTTTCCTGTAGTGTAATTGGGAGTTTTGGTAGCATAGTGCCTAAGGCACTTCACTGCTCACCAGAAGGCTGGTGGTTTAAACCCACCAGCCAATCCTCGGAAGGAAGGTTGGGCAATCCTACTTCCGTAGTGATACTGCCTCGGAAACCCAAGGAGGGGTCGCTATGAGTCGGGGCTGACTCAACAGCAAACAACAACAACTGTGTAATTCTCAAATGGAAGCATCAATATGTCAATTATGTTCTGTCAACATTATTTGTATTCCACTCCCTTTATTATCTATGTTCAAGGAAACAACAATGAATATCATTGTAATTAAATGTTAAGATTTACATAATGGAAATCTCTTTCCTAAATACAGAACACAATATTTGAACTTTCCCTAGAAAATATTCCTATCATATTCAAAGTATACTAGAACATCTGAAGGAAATTTATTAAATTGCAGTAATGATGGTGGTGGAGGATATGAAACAGGTAAAAACATTTATAGAACATGTTCTCCACTTGGGAAAGATCCCAGTTTATATCTGATCCAAAAGACAGATGCAATCATAATTACTAAAGCAAAAGATCTTGTGGTCATATACAGGTAGCAGGTTATTTGAGCAAAAGAGTTTAGCACCAGTGGACCTCCACACTTCAAGTGCCACTAAAAAAAAAAACCCTGCTGTATCTACAGGTGTTTTGTAATTGTTCTTTTCAGAGTGCATATACCTTATTCTTAATCAACATTCTTGAATACCACTCATTCAACTAGTAACAAAAATAGTCTTACAAACTTTATGATAATCTACCACTTGGTTAAATTAAAACACAAAACTCACAGTTGCCATCAAGTCTAATACAGTTTATGACTACTCTATATGTGTCACAGTAGAATGTGCTTTAGAGGCTTTTCAATGGCTGATTACAAGAACAGGACTATCACACCTTTCTTCTGAGACATCTCTGTGTGGACTCAAACCTCCAACTTTCAGATATACAGTTGATAACTGAGTGGGTAACCATTTGCATCACCCACTAAAGATATGTTAACTGCTAAGTGACCAACATTAAAGGTTCTTAGTACTATTAAAGTGCTTCATTGGCAGCTTTTGGATTGAGGATGCCAATTATAATACTTCAAGTGCTAATTAAAATCCCTTTGGTGTTAATTTACTCACACAAATCACACAGCTTACACTGAAGAATTTTAAAGTAAATTACCAGATACTGCACCTTCTAAAAAGAGAAGAAAATTCAGTGGTCCAGGGTCATCCTAATCCCCTCTTTCTAAACACTACTCAGCACTTCTGAACATCTACATCACTGTGAGACTGTTATTTTACATGAAGACTCTGGAGTCCTCTAAAATTCCAAAATTGTTTGTATTATCAAAGCGAGTATATACAATTTATGTTATATATATCAAAGCCAAAGTTGTCTGCTGGTTTGTGGTACTGTGGTAGTCTGTGTGTTGCTGTGATGCTGGAAGCTATGCCACCGGTATTTCAAATACAAACAATGTCACCCATGGTGGAGAGGTATCAGCGGAGATTCCAGACTAAGACAGACTAGGAAGCAACCTCATGATAAAAGATAAAGCATAGAAGTTGTCAAGGTTTTCTTCTTGCTTAGCAGTCAGGAATTAAAGGTGTTATTTCACTGAGGTGAATTTACTGCCAAAAATAAAAATAAAAGTAAAAGCTCTTTAAATTGTTAAAAAGTAAAGATGTTAGTTTGAGTGCTGAGGTATGCCTGAACCCAATCACCTCTTATGCTTATGAAAGCTAGACAATGAATAAGGAAGACCGAAGAAGGATTAATGCCTTTGAATTATGGTATTGGGGAAGAATATTGAACATACCATGGACTGTCAGAAGAATGAACAAATCTGTCTTGGAAGAAGTACAGCCAGAATGCTCTTCAGAAGCAAGAATATAGTGAGAATTCATCTCTTGTACATTGGAAATTTTATCCAGAGGACCAGTCCCTGGAGAAGGACATTATGTTTGGTAAAGTAGAAGGTCAGCAAAGAAGATAAATACTTTCAACAAAATGCATTGACTTAGTGGCTGCAACAATGCACTTAAACATAGCAACAATTGCAAACATGGTGCAAGATTTGGCAGCATTTCATTCTTTTGCACATAGGTCACTATGAGTGAAAAGGCACTCTACAGTATCTAATGACAATCACAGTAACATATTTCAAGGAACATTATTATTTTTAAATTGGTAAACTGCATTGCATTCACAGAACATTCATCAGCAAACCTTTCCCAATTTCCCAAAACCATCTTTTCCTCATTTCTTTCATGTATATATATATATATTACCATCACCAATTCCACATTCAAGCAGCTCAACATATGAACCATCCTTGATTTTATTTCTTCTCTCTTCTAATCCTTTCTCTAATTGGTAACTAATATACCTGTTTTCTTTATTCCTTCCTTCCTTCTTCCTGCCTGTCTTCTTCCTTACCACTGCCCCTCTCTTTCTATCTTTTTCTTTCTTTCTTTTCACTTTATTTCTTCTTCTCTGTTTTTCATTTTTCTTTCTTCTATTTTCTCTATCTCTTTGTGTGTCTCTTTTTTATTTTCCTTCTCTATAAACTATACTTTCTTGCCAATATTTCCAGTTTTCTAATGTCATGCAAATAACAACAGATAAAATTTACTGAGCATTTATTATATGTTACGAAACTTTCCCAGCTAACAAGTAGTTAAGCAGGGTTTCAGAGCCCAAACACTTAATTTCTATGTCATCCATCATCTTTACATCAGGACACTGTTATCTTCTTTATCTCTGAATAGGATGACCTTCCACCACTCCTCACATTTTGTCATACAGTGGTGGCTATCATGTTGCTGTGAGGCTGGGGGCTATGCCACAGGTATTTCAAATACAAACAGAGTCACTCATGGTGTACAAGTTCCAGCAGAGTTTTCAGATTAAGATAGACTTGGAAGAAGGACAGGGCAATTGCCAGTGAAAACCTTACAAATAACAGTGAAATGCTGATATGTTGAAAATAATTCAGAAATTGTTGCAGCAGTATATTGATAGAAAGCTTCCAGAAATTCAAGCTAGAGATTCAGAAAGAGACATGGAATGAAGAATATCATTAGAGATGGCAGGTGGATGTTGGCTGAAAGCAAAGAGTCCTGGAAAGGTGTTCACCTGTGTTTTATTGACCATGCAAAGGCATTCAACTATGTGTATCATAACAAATTATGGATGATAGTGAGAAGAATGGGAATTCCAGAACATTTGATTGTGTTCATGAGGAATCTGTACATAGAGCAAGAGGCTCTTATTGGAACAGAACAAGGAGATATT
>NW_006921712.1:7933535-7935157 GCF_000298275.1 Orycteropus afer afer
TGTCTGATTCAAAATGGCCAAAACCAGTCCATTTCAGCTCACTAATGCCAAGGATATCAATCTTTATGCGTTCCATTTCCTTTTTGACAACTTCCAAATTTCAGTCTGTATACTCAGCAAATAATCCAAGAAGCCAGACTATATGAAGAAGAACGTGGCATCAGAATTAAAGGAAGACTCATTAACAATCTGTGATTTGTAGATGACACAACTTTGCTTGCTGAAAGTGAAGAGGAATTGAACTACTTAATAATGAAGATCAAAGATTACATTCTTCATTATGGATTGCACTTCAATAAAAAGAAAACAAATATACTCACAACTGGAACAATAAGGAACATCACAATATATGGGGAAAAGTTCAAAATTGTTAGGGGCTTCATTTTACATGGATGCACAATTAAAACCCATGGAAGTAGTTGATAAGGAGTCAGCTTTCATATTGCAATGGTCAAATCTTCTTCAAAAGACCTCTTTGAAGAGTTGAAGAGCAAAGATGTCACCTTGAAGATTAAGGTGTGCCTTCCCAGTCTTCTTTCTTCTGAGGAGTAGCTGGTGGGTTTGAACCACAAGCCTTCTTTTAGCAGTC
Organism: Orycteropus afer afer; assembly: GCF_000298275.1. NCBI lineage: Eukaryota > Metazoa > Chordata > Mammalia > Tubulidentata > Orycteropodidae > Orycteropus > Orycteropus afer. Next base: position 7,934,125 of record NW_006921712.1, read on the forward strand.
AAAAGCCTTAAGCACTATGCCAGCAGAGCTCCAATAAACCCAATCACTACATATATATGTGAAAGCTGGACAATGAATAAGAAAGTGAAAGAAGAGTTGATGCCTTTGAGTTGTGGCCTTGTCGAAGAATAGCGAAAATATCATGGGCTGCCAGAAGAATAAACAAGTCTATCCTAGAAGAAGGGCAGCCAGAATGCTTCTTGGAAGTGAGAATGGCCAGATTTCATCTCACCCATTTTGGTCATTTTGTCAGAAGGGGCTGCTCTCTGAAGAAGATGTCATGCCTGGTAAAGTAAAGGATCAGCAAAGAAGAGAAATAACATCTATGAGATGTATTGACATAGTGGCTGCAATGATGGTTTCAAATATAGCAAGGTTTTGAGAAGGGTGCAGGACCAGGCAATGTTTCATTCTGTTGTACATAGGGTTGCTTTGAGTTGGAGCCTACTCCACAGCACCTAACACCACCAACAACAGGATGATCTTATAACTCATTGTGTGAATTGTGGAATATACTAAACCTTATAGGACTTTTGGACAATTTTTCATCAATCTGAATTGTCTCAAGCAAACCAAGATATATATGGCCACTTATATCTGAAAGAAGAAACAATAATGGTCCATCGTAAGCTACTTCACTCAAATCAATCTGTTCATTGCTGTTCAAATGATGACATAATTATTTATCTCAAAATTGTTTACTGATTCCTGATTATAGATCAAAATATGGTAACTATTCATTTTGAAAATACCTATTATTATTTTAAGTCAAATGAATTTCCCAAACCTTTACAACTAGCATACTATGTTCCCAGAAAACTTTACTACTGACTGATCCCTGCATATGACTTCTGCCTTCTATTTTACTGAAGTGCTCTTCTACCCATTTCTTTATGATGATACATATTTTTAAGGAATCAGTATATCTTAGTTAAAGTATGGCTTTTGTGAATTTAATAATTGAATATATTTTCCCCTATTTCACTATACAGCTGAATATATAGGGGAAAAAAAAAAAAAATATATATATATA
>NW_006921712.1:7935412-7939808 GCF_000298275.1 Orycteropus afer afer
AAACAAGGGGTAGTGGGTTAAGATTCAAGTTTTATTGGATCAATTCAAGTCACATGCCCACATCTAAAAAAGTGATAATGGTTGAGTGTACCAATCACTCAAACCTTAATGAAGTAAAACATGTGAAATATAAAGTACAATATCATTAGCTATGTACAATTTATTCAAGGAAGCCAAACTACTGCCCTTCAGATCTGGATTTGAACCTACTTCTTTGGCTTTCAGCCAAACAAAAGACAGGCATATGAGCTGAACATTTACATTTGGTAGATACACACACTCTGCCTAATGTAGATTGGAGAGATCAATCTTGGGACAATAGAAGGGTTGTGTATTCACAAGGAGATGGCTCGGGATGAGGGTGCATGGAAGGGAAGGACAAAGGGAAGAAGTGGCTATAGGGAGGAAGTGGGGAGAGGGCTGTTGCTTTGTGGGAAATTGCAGTTAATGTCATGAGGCAAAGTGTATGTGAGCTGCTGTATGGAAAGTGAATTTGCTCTGTAAACTTTCACCCAAATCAGAATAAAAATAATTTTAAAAAAAGCCAAAATTATTATTTCAGAGAAATATGATTTTTTTAAGAATAAAATGAGTATGCATGTAATAGAAAGAAAGAATTCCATCTAAAGATTGAAACTATATAAAACAGATAAACTGATAAGCTTTTTTTTTATCATATATCAGTCTTCAAGGGTTATAATTGGGCTGCTATTACCTGACATCTCATAACCCCTGATACTAAACTTAATTTCACAGAGATTTAAACAATATACAGTATTTTGTTAGGTCCTGTTAGACAAAAAATAAATGCTACAAGCACAGTAAGGCTCTATAAGTGATGGAGCATACCTACCCTTGTTGTTGTTGTTATGTGTCGTCGAGTCAGACCCAACTCATAGTGACCCCTCCTTGGGTTTCCGAGGTAGTATCATGACAGAAGTAGATTGCCCAGTCTTCCTTCTGACAAGTGGCTGGTGGGTTTAAACTGCCAGTCTTCTGGTTAACAGTCAAGTGCCTTAGACACTATGTTACCAGAGCTCCTTACCTACTCTAGAGTAACGAAAATTTACTCCAGATTTGAGTGGACTTTCAGCATTTTGCCTTTCAGTCCTTTGGGTCACACATTACACAATCATACTCTAAGCATGTCGGTGTGGAATTTCCATTAAACTTAACCTGAAGAACCTTCTCTAAAGAAGACATAGACGTGGACCTGACCAGGTGCCCATGATCATTAGCTATTAGAGAGATACAAATCAAAATTACAATGATATACGATCTCACTTCAACTAAAATGACATTGATTAAAATAAAAAAAAAAAAAACTACTAACAAATGTTGATGAGGATGGGGGGAGATTGGAAAACATATTCATTGCTGGTAAGACTGTAAAATTATACAATAACAGTGGGAAACAGTACGACACTTCCTCAAAAAAAAAAAAAAAAAAACTAGAAACAGAAATACACTAACTGTTCTGTTTGAGCAATTGAGTAGCTGCTTACAAAAGTCATCCACCTGGGGTAGCATGAATTAATCTTCTGGGAAAGTTCACTCTCTCAGGTGTGTAGAACTCTGATGTTGGGATTGCTTGGTTTTGCCACTCTGTCAGACTCAAAATGAGCCCTCCTCGAGGCAGAAGCTCTGGTGGTGTAGTGCCTAAGGCATTTGAATGCTAACCAGAAGGCTGGCGGTTCAAATCAATCAGCCACTTCTCAGAAGAAAGGTTAGGTGATCTACTTCCATAGTGATACCACCTCAAAACCCCAAGGAAGGGTCGCTATGAGTCAGATCTGACTCTACAGCAGTGAGTTAGTTGAGAGGAAGAAGGAATCTCTCATTGCCAGCTGAGAGAGATGTGCAGCTGAGAGAGATATGCTGCTGAGAGAGAAGTGTTACTGAGAGAGAAGTGCTACTGAGAGAGAAGTGCTGTTGAGAGAGAGACTGAGAGAGACTACCAGCTGGGAGAGACTACCTGCTGAGAGAGATTGCTGGCTGAGAGAGACTGAGTGTGTTCCTGAACTTGAGTTGTAGTCTTTTGCTTCCCTGATAAACGCCATACTCTGAGTTCTGTGTGGCCACTGCAGCAAATTATCAAACCCAGTAGAGAAGTAGTTGGTGTCATTAGAGGGATGGTTGCTGTCCAGGTTGGTAAGAAGGCTGAAGTGTGGCAGCATGTCTGGCCTCATAGGAGCAGGCCTTGGGCTGCTGATGGTGATTCTGTCTTCCTCTTGTGGAGTTAGAAGAGGTCAGAAGATGCTACCTCCAAATTCCTTTAGCACTAACATCCAGCAACCCCACTCCTACAGATATGCCCTAAGACCTAAAAGTAGTGACATTAATAGATAAATGCACTGCAAGTTCAGTGCAGCTTTATTCATAATAGCAAATACTTGGATATAGCAGTGAATGGATAAACAAAATATGGGACATACATACAAAGGAATACTACACAACCATGAAGAACAAAGATATGTCTGAAAAACATATTTTAGCATATGCATATTTAGAAGGCATAATGCTAAGGGAAATAAGTCAACTGTATAAGGACAAATGTTGTATGATCTCTCTTTATAAGAAGGGAAGAAAGAATAGGCACATATAAACAGACCAAAGTTTGGTGGTGGCTATGGAGAGGAGGAGGAGATGGAGGGGCAAGTATACTTTACATTGTAAATACTTGTTATTTTTGGTAATGGGAAAAGTGGCACCAAATATGTATGCAGGAAGCACAGCATGACCAAAGTAAATGATGCTGTCGAGAAGAGCTGAAGAGAAAAGGATTTCTGTACCAAAGAAATTGACATATACAAGAGGGCAATAAATCCAATAAAGTACAAGAAGTAAATCTAGTGTCACATAAGGATTGGTATAGACAAACACATATATGGGTAGGTATAGGTATATACATACTTGAAAACACATAGAAGTATCTACATGTATGTATAAATATAGATAGATATAAGCACACATAGATAGTCCTCAGACATAATTAAACACCTTCTGAGACTGGTTTTCTGGATTTTAAGGCTTAGAACCACAGTCTCATGCAACAACTCAGTCAATTGGGATAATACAAATCACAAAGTTCATGTTCTGCATCCTAGTGAAGTTAGTAGCACCTGGGGTTTTAAAAGGTTGCCAGTGGCCATCTACGATACACTATTGGTCTCTACTCATCAGTGCAAAAGAGTGAAGATGGTGATGGAAATCCCAGAGAAGAAACAAGTACAAAAAGCTACATAAGACATGACCTCAACCATTCTGAGACAAGAAAAACTAGATGGTGCTCAGCTATTGGTCCTGACCAATCTAACTGGGGGCCCAAGAGATGATCCTAATTAAAATGGGAGACACATGCAGAACAAAACTCAAATTCTTAAAAATGATCAAATAAATGACTACCTGAAACCAGAGGACTCTCCAAGACTACAGCCCTGAGACATTTTTTAAACTATTAAACATAACTACCTCAAGATCACCTTCTAACAGAAAAGTAGAGTAATACACAAAATAAAGTATATTATCTGTTATAGTAAGTGCTCTATAAAAAAATAAAAAGGCTATAGGAATTTCAATGTTCAATGTTTTCTTAACAGCAAAGATGAAAAGATAAAGGAGGTGAGAAAATAGAGTATTAGAAATGGAACAATCAGAATTCAGTTGTTGACACATTGTGAAAAATGTAACTAATGTCATTGATCCATTCGTGTAGAAATTGTCAATGGGGAAGAAAACAATCCTGGCGTGACTTTTGAAAAAATTGAAAAATGTATCTCTTGGTCTCATTTCCCTTATCAATTAAGTGATTTCATTTGTTCAAATAAAAGTTTCTTAATGTGTGTTCTGTGAATGCCAACCCTGTGTGATATTCCATGAGAAAAGGTAGCCACCATCTCATCAATCTGGATAACAATGAATATTGTTATCCTCTATATGGAGAAATGGAAGCTCTGGTGACATAGTGCCTAAGGCATTTGACTGCTAACCAGAAGGCTGGCGATTCAAACCCACCAGCCACTCGTCGGAAGGAAGACTGGGCAATCTACTTCTGTAGGAAACCACCTCGGAAATCTGAAGAGGGGTCACTATGAGTCAGATTCAACCCCATGGCAGCGAGTATATGAAAAACAATGCATATCGGAGTATTAAAAGCTTGTAAATTCTTAAAGTTAAAAACAAAATGCAATTATAAATATATTAACTCTTGTTTTTGCTTAGAAATTACCTTTAAGCACAAAAAATTATTATTCTTTGGACGCCCATTGTTTACCTCTGAATTAGATGCTTTCTATGTCTTCTTGAGAATTTAAAACACCCTCAAGAACATACACTTCTTGAACTCACATATTATTTTGTTAGGTAAATAAAAGTAAAAAAAAAATAGATGATTTCA
>NW_006921712.1:7945400-7960160 GCF_000298275.1 Orycteropus afer afer
TATATATGTATGGAGATGAGGGAGTGAAGCTCCACTGAGAATTAACAAAGGCTTGAAAAAGAGAAATTTACAAAATCATAAGAGTCCATCTGGACATTTAACAAAAATCCAAATGCTCTTTCATGGATCTAAGTTACATTTTTAGAGAGCAGACATGAGGAAATATAACACATTTTAACCAAATTTTTATACAAAATTCCTTTTAAAAATAATTTTAAAAAGTTGTTCAGAAATGGCACAGACTTAATAATCCAGATAATATATAGGAATTCAAACAATTTCGGTAAATACATCATCATCAATGAATGAGGTTCCAATGTATCATCACATACCATTTGTGCTATACTATTTTGTTCTTGCCAACAACACAAGATTGGTGATTACCATTACTGAGATATTAAGTGCTTTAAAATTTTAGGGGGGAAAAAATCAGAATAAATGCTAAACAAGCTCCATTTTGTCTTATCTATATTGGCTAAAAGTCAGGCCACTAACAGAAAGGTTGGCTGTTCTGTCTTATGTTGTGTTGGTATAACAGGGATATCACAAATGGATGGCTTTAACAAACAGAAATTTATTTTCTCATAGTTTAGCAGTCTAAAAGTCTGAATTCAGAGCACTGGCTCTAAGGTAAAGCTTTTTTTCTCTGTTAGCTCTGTAGGAAATCCTTCTCTCTGCAGCTTCCACTTCCAGGTTCCTTAGAGATTTTCATGCATCTTGCTATCTATCTTAACCTTATCTGTGCTTTGCTCACTTGTTCAATCTCTTTTATATCTCAAAATAGATTAACTCAGATACACTAGATTGACCCTACACTAATCCTGCCTCATGCATTTAACAAAAACACCCCATTCCCAAATGGGATTATAAACACAAGCATAGAGACTAGATTTACAACACATATTTTTGGAGAATACAATTCAGTCAATAAAGTTCCACCCTTTGACCTCTCAAAATTCATGTCCTTGCCACATGAAAAATGAATTAACCCCATCACATTATCCCAAAAGACTTAAATCAACTCCCAGTCCAAAATCTCATTTTCTGAATCATCTTTATCAAATATGTGTGAAACTATAGTTGTATTCCATCTTGGAGCAAAATTCCTCTTCCTCTGTGAATATATGAAATTTAGACTGCAAGTTATCATTTTTGAAAATATAATGGTGGAACAAATAAAGGTAAGTATTTCAATTACAGATGATAGAAAATAGAGGGAAAGAAGGGATAAAGGGCACCAAGCAAGTCCAAAACCTAGCAGAAGAATTTACATTAGCTCTTAATGCTTGACAATAATCCTTTGTTCTTTGAGACCATCTAGGCAACAGCCCTCCCTCCAGACTCTGAGAGTTAGCCATTCCATCTGCATTCTGACTGGGGATCCTCTGTCCTGAGTTTTGTTTCCACCTTTCAGGCTCTCTGGGATGGCAAATCTTTTTTGGGCACCATTATTCTAGCCCATCTGAGTGGTAACCCAATAGCCTCAGTGTTGATGGGTACCATTTATTCTGCCCTGTGGGAATAGTACCCCACCTCATTGTCTTTGGGCAGTGGTCCCATTTGCCTAGTACACATTAATGGCAGCCCCATACTCTGGAACTGAATTGGCAAAGATCTTACTCTTTGAATTCTAGGAGCTGTGGCCTCACTCTTTGCAATCCAGGAGACTGTGGCCCCACCATTTGAAACGGAGATGGCCCTACTACCAATCTTCCTTCCAACAGTTCTGCTGATCTCTGAGCTGCTCCAGGCATGGTCATTTTCTTTCCTTGGAGGACAACAAATGTAGCTACTTTGTCCCTTTTCACCTGTAGAATTCCAAGAGGCACACAGCATTCTTTCCTTTTGTTCTACCTCTGTTTCCTTCAGTCTAAGTTGATGAGTTTTCTGCTGAGTAGGTTGGTTAGATCCATCAGTCATAGACTTAATCTATTTAACAAAAGACTGTTAGTCACATTCTTGGAGAACATTCTAGGACTTGTATCCTTAGTTGGTACAACAGAATTTATCTTTTTTGTTGTTGTTCTGTTTTCATTGTACAGTTCATTTTGAAGTCTGTCACTTTCTTCTTACATTTTACTATAAGGAACAAGGAGAAACCACACTTCTTCTTTCAGATATTGCCTAGAAATCTCATCAGCCAATTACACATGTTCATCACTTACAAATTCTACCTTCCAGCAAACATTTGAACATAATTCAGACAAGATCTTTGACACTTATGGCATAAAAACTATCACTCTTCCTCCATTGTTCAATAACATGCACACGATTTTCCTTTAAAGCCTCTCTATTTAACATTCACATATATATGGCTCCATGTGTATTCTCAAAGACAATAGAGACTTTCTGTATAGCTCTTTTCCACGTCTAAGCCCTTGCCAGAATTGTCTTTGACATACATAATTCTACCAAACATCCTTTCAAGGCAATCTGGGCTTTTATTGTTAGACATCTTCCAGACTGTATCCATTACAAAATTGTCTCCATATCTTAGGTATATGTGGGATAGCACCCCACTCTTCTGGTCCCAAATTCTGTCTTAGTGTTACTATAACAGAAACAAGTGGATATAAATTTATTTACTCAAGGTTTTGGAGATGAAATGTGTGAATTAAGAGCATGAGTTCTAGAGGAAGAATTTCCTGTCAGCTCTGGAGAAAGGTCCTTGTCTCTTCAGGTACTGCCTCCTGGTCTCTTGCAGACCTTCATGTGTCTTAGCAGTCATCTATCTTATCCCATCTCTGGTCTGCTCACTTGTTTAATGCCTTTTATATCTCAGAAGATATTGACATGATACACCACTATACAATAGTCCTGCTTCATTAACACAACAATGGCAGCTAACTACCAAATGGGATTACAACCAAAGGCATGTTGTTGTTGCTAAGTTTTGTCCAGTCTGTTCCAACTCACAGTGACTCTATGGACAATAGAATGAAACACTGCCTAGTCCTGTGCCACCCTCACAATGTTTTCTATGCTTGAGCCCATCGTTGAAGCCCCAGTGTCAATCCATCTTGTTGAGGGTCTTCTCTTTCACTGACCCTTTTCTTTACTAAGCATGATACTTCTCCAGGGAATGGTCTCTTCTGACAACATGACCAAAGTAGGTGAGATGAAGTCTGGCATTCTTGCTTCCAAGAGCATTCATGCTGCACTTATTCCAGGACAGATTTGTTCATTCTTCTGCTAGTCCATGGTCAGTATTCTTCCCCAATGTCACATTTCAAAGGCGTCAACTCTTCTTCAGTCTTCTCTATTCATTGTCTACTTTTCACAAACATGTGAGACAATTGCAAATACTGTGGCTTGGGTTAGGCATATCTTAGTGTGGTAGTTAAGTTTGTGTGTCAACATGGCTGGGCCTGGTTGAGTGGCTGGGCAGCTGGATGTGGTATTCCCCATGATGAGAATGGTAATCAACTCCATGGTGAATCTACTGTGAGCAGTTGAGTAGTTGCCTTAGTGGTCTGCTTCCTTTACAGAAGGAGAAGACTTGGGACATGGTCTCTAGCTTATGGCACACTTGAACCCTGCATGTAGCTGAGTGGCTGTTCAGCAGCCTGCCATGTTGCTCTGCCTGTCTTGGGACTGTCCATGAACTTGAATTAATGGCCTGTCATGTGGTTTGGTAACATCGGGACTGTGCCTTTTCACTTGTCAACCTTGGGTTTGTCAGCCTCAGCAACCAGCAGCTGTATGAGTGAAGAGATACCTCTAGCTTCAGTGGGCCATGAGCAAGAGGCAGAGCTAAAGCCAAAGGTTGAGGGGCTTTCACCCAGCCCCTAGACCTGGAATTCGGATTTCTAACCTCTGAAATTGTAAAAGAATAAACTCTTGTATGTTAAAGCCTTCCCATTTGTGGTATATTCCTGTCAGAGTGGCACTGGGTAACCAGAACACTTAGTCTTCAAAGTGACATCTTTGCTTCTTACCAGTTTAAAGAGGTGTTTTGCAGCAGATTTGCCCAATGTAACATGACATCTCATTTCTTGACTCCTGCTTCAATGTGTGTTGCTTGTAGATCCAAGTAATATGAAGTCCCTGACAACTTCTCAATCTTTTCTCCATTTATCTTGATGTTGTTTCTTGGTCCAGTGGTGAGGATTTTCATTTTATTCATGTTGATATGTAATCCATACTGAAGACTGTAGTCACTGATCTTCATCAATAAGTTCTGCACATCTTCTTCACTTTCAGCAAACAAGGTTGTGTCATCTGCATATCACAGAATGATTTTGAGTCTTCCTCCAACTGTGATACCATGTTTTTTTTTAATATACTGCAGGTTCTCAGATTATTTGCTAGTGATACAGATTGAACAACCCTAGTGCACACCCTTCTTGATTTTGAACTATCCAGTTTCCCCTTGTTCAGTTTGAATGACAGCTTCTTGGTCCATGTACAGTTTCCTCATGAAAATAATTAAGTGTTCTGGAATTCCCATTCTTTGCAATGTCCTCCATAATTTCTTATGATCCACACAGTCAAAAGTCTTTGTATAGTCATTGAACACATGAAAACATCTTTCTGTTATTCTTTTCTTTCAGCCAACATCCATCTGACATCAGCAATGATATCCCTCATTCCTTTTATGAATCTGACTTGAATTCCTGGAAGTTTCCTGTTAATTGACTAATGCAACCATGTTTGAATTATCTTTTGCAAAATTTAAATTGTGTGTGATATTAATGATATTGCTCAATAATTTCTACATCCTGTTGGATCACCTTTTTTTGGAATGGGCACAAATATCAATCTCTTCCAGTCACTTGGCAGGGTAACTATCTTTCAAATTTCTTGGCTTAAATGAGTAAGTGCCTCCTGGGCTGCATCCATTTGCTGAAACATCTCAATGGGTATTCTTCAATTCCTGGATTTTTGTTTTTCACTAATGCCTTCAGTGCAGCTTGGACTTCTTCCTTGAATACCATGTGTTCTTGATCATATGCTTCCTCCTGAAATGGTTGAATGTTGACCAATTATTTTTGCTACAGTAAGTCTGTATATTCCTTCCATCTTCTTTTGACTCTTCCTGCATTGTTCAATATTTTGCCCATAGACTCCATCAATATTGCTATTGCAGGGTATAGGACTTAAAACACATATTTTGAGGAAGACAATTCAATTCATAATGGGTTTGAACATACCTGCCTCTCTGTGGAAGAAAGATGTGGCACCCTGCTTCTGTAAAGTTTAAAGACCAGGCAACCTTGTGGGATAGTTCTATTCTGTTGTGTAAGGTCACTATGTGTTGGGGTTTACTTGGTGGTAGTGGTTTTTGGTTTTATATTCTACAGGAATGAAAATTTTGTTCTGCCATCACAGAGATGCAGAATCCAGGCAAGGGAAGGGACCCAGATTCCATTCCAAGGGGCAGGAAGCAGGGGAAAAGACAGAGATGACACACAGAGCCACGGGATCCAGGTAAGGGGAGGGACCCAGGCCCCACCCCAACAGACAGGAAGGAGGGAAAAGCCAGGGAAGACAGAGCACCAGGACCCAGGTAAGGGGAAGGCAGAGAGGTGTGGAACAACTAATGGAGACAAACTTGTCTGTCAGTTTGTTGTACTGTGGTGGCTTATGTGTTGCTGTGAGGCTTGAGGTTGTGCCAGCAGTGTTTCAAATGTAGGCAGGGTTATACAAGGTGCACAAGTTTCAACACAGCTGACAGACTGATATAAATTAGGCAGAAGGTAGAGGCCATCCACTTGTCAAAGAATTGGTCAGAGAAAATCCTCATGAACAGCAGAGAAACTCTGTCTGATATATTACTGGGCAACTTTATGAACAGTCTGGAATCATTGTCTAATACACTGCAGGAAGATGAGCCCCTTAGGTTGGAAGTCTCTCAAATTATGACTGGGAAAGAGCTGACTCATCAGAGTAGAACCAATCTTAATGGTATGGATAAAATAAAGCTTTTGGGACCTCCATTTGCTGATGTGCCACAATTCAAATTCAGGAAAAACAGCTGCAAACATCCATTAATAATCAGAACATGGAATGTACAAATTATGAATCTAGGAAAATTGGAAGTTGTCAAAAATGAAATGGAATTTGTAAAGGTTGATATTCTAGGCATTAGTGAGTTGAAATTGACCAAATTTGGCAGTTTGGAATCAGACAACCATATGATCTGCTGTGCTGGGAATGACAATTAAAAGAGGAATGGCATGACATTCATCATCACAAAGGATGTTTCAAGATCTGTCCTGAAGTGCAATGCTGTCAGTGATAAGATAATACCCATACACCTATAAGGAAGACCATTTAATACTACTATTATTCAAATTTACGTGCCAACCACCAAAGGCAAAGATGAAATTGAAGATTTTTATCAATATCTGCAGTCTGAAATTGACTGAACGTTCAATCAAGATGTGTTAATTATCACTGGTGACTGGAATGCAAAAGCTGGAAACGAAGAATCACCAGTAGTTGGAAAATTTGGCCTTGGTAATAGAAATAATGCTGGAGATTGCATGATAGAATTTTGTAAGACAAATTACTTATTCATTGCAAATACCTTTTTTCAACAACACAAATGGCAGCTATACACATAGACTTTACCAGATGGAGTACACAGGAATCAGAGTGACTACGTCTGTGACAAGAAGTGATGAAAAAGCTCAATATCTTTAGTGAAAACAAAGTCAGGAGCTGATTGTGGAACAGACCATCAACTGCTCATATGCAAGTTCAACTTGAAGTTGAAGACAATTAAAAAAGTCCACTAGCTCCAAAATATGACCTGGAATATATCCCTCCTGAATTTAGAGATCATCTAAAGAAGAGATTTGATTCACTGAACACCAATGACTGAAAACCAGAAGAGTTGTGGGATGACATCAAGAATATTATCAATAATAAAAGCAAGAGGTCATTAAAAAGACAAGAAAGGAAGAAAAGACCAAAATGGACATCAGAAGAGACTCTGAAACTTGCCCTTAAGTGAGTAGCTAAAGCAAATGGAAGAAATAACAAGATAAAAGGGCTGAACAGAAGATTTCAAAGAGCAGTTCGGGCACACAAAGCCAATGACTATAATGAAATGTGCAAAGACATGGAGGTAGAAAATCAAAAGGGAAGAACACACTTAGCATTTCTCAAGCTGAAAGAACTGAAGAAAAAATTTAAGCCTTGAGTAGCAATATTGAAAGATTCTATGGGCAAAATATTGTATGATGCAGGGAGCATCAAAGGATATGGAAGAAATACACAGAGTTAGTTACTGAACTAAAATGACCTGGTCCATCTTCATCCATTTCAGGAAGTGACATATAATGAAGAACCAATGGTAATGAAGGAAGAGGTCAAAGCTGCACTGAAGGAAATGGCAAAAAACTAGGCTCCCAAAATTGACTGAATACCGCTTGAGATGTTTCAACAAAAGGATGCCCCACTGGAGGCACTCACTCGGCTATGTCAAGAGATTTGGAATACAGCTACCTGGACAACTGAGTGGAAGAGATCCATATTTGTACCCATTCCAAAGAAAGGTGATACCACACAATGTGGAAATTATCAAACAATATCATTAATATCACATGCAAGTAAAATTATACTGAACATATTAAAAAATGGTTGTAGCAGTATATTGACAGAAAACTTTTAGAAATGAAAGCTGAATTCAGAAGAGGACATAGAATGAGGGATATCATTGCTGATGTCACATGGATCTTGGCTCAAAGCAAAGAATACCAGAAAGATGTTTACTTGTATTTTATTGACCATGCAAAAGCATTTGATTATGTGGATCATCACAAGTTATGGATAACATTTAGAAGAATGGGAATTCCAGAACACTTCATTGTACTCACGAGGAACTTGTACACTGACCAAGAGGTGTCATTTGAACAGAACAGGGGACATTGCATGGTTTAAAATCAAGAAAGGAGTGTATCAGGGTTGTATTCTTTCACCATACTTATTCAATTTGTATGCTCAGCAAATCATCTGAGAAGTTGGACTATATGAAGAAGAATGTGGTATCTGGATTGGAGGAAGTCTAACAACCTGCGATATGCTGACAACACAACTTTGCTTGCTGAAAGTGAGAATGACTTGAAGCACTTATTGGTGAAGATTGAAGAATACAGTCTGCAGTATGGATTACATCTCCATATAAAGAAAACAAAAATCCTCACAACTGGACCTATAAGCAGTATCACATCATGATAAATGGAGAGAAGTCTGAGGTTGTCAAAGACTTCATTCATAATGCTTGGTTCTACCATCAAAACCAATGGAGGCAGCAGTCAGTACATCAGATGATGTATAACACTGGGCTAATTGCCTGCAAAGGACTTGTTTCAAGTGCTGAAGGGCAAAGATGCCTCCTTGAGGACTAAGGTGCACCTGACACAAGTAATGGTATTTTCAATCACCTCATATGCATGTGAGAGCTGGACAATGAATAAGGGAGACAAAAGAATAGTTGATGCTTTTGAGTTGTGATTTTGGCTAAGAATGCTGAAAGTATCACTACTACTAAAAGAACTAACAAATCTGTCCTGGAGAAAGTAGCAGGAATGCTCCTTGGATGCGAGAATGGCCAAATTTCGTCTCATCTACTTTGGTCATGTTATCAGAAGAGACCATTCCCTGGAGAAGGAAATCATGCTTGGTAAGGTGGAGGATCAACAAAAGAGGGGAAGGCCCTCTATGAGATGGATTGACACAGTGGCTGTGGCAATGGGCTCAAGTATAGCAAGGATCATGGAGTTGGTATGTGACCCATCAGTGTTTCATTCTGCTGTGCATAGGATCACTCTGAGTTGGAGACTACTTGATAGCACCCAGCAACAACAACAAGAAGATTGGAATGAAAAGTAATCATTAGCAAGTGGAAAAATTATCACAGCCAGTTTTAGCTTCAACACAGTTGCTTATCTGATCATTTTGGGAGCCTGATGATTTAATAATTTCTGTAGATTCGTCAGTCTACTTCCATAGTGATACTGCCTTGGAAACCCAAGGAGGGTTTGCTATGAGTCGCATCTGACTCAATGGCAGTGTATGTGCTTTGCGTTCTTTCTTGATTTGAAAATTTTGCTGTAGTCAAGGAGTAAACATCACTTTCATTCACATTTTGAACTACATTTAGAATTTTAATCCAAAGTGAAAAAGTCACAATATATATCTTTTTAAAAATTAAGGTAAATGAACTCTAAGAAGAATTACATCTGGCTAATCATAACAGAGACTTCTGTAGAGTGGCTAAAACAAATTAAGAAATTTATTTTTCTTTAGAAAAATAATTTGTAAGCTGAAAATTCAAGGTTTTTGTTACCAAGAAAGACCTCATCTGTGAAATGAAATTTGAGCAAAGATGTGAATCAATTGAGGGAGTCAGTCATGTGACCATGTACAGAAAAATGATTTTGTGTTCAAAGAATAACAAATGCAATAACCCTGAGGTAGGATTATACTTTGAGTTTTCAAAGAACAGCAAGAAGGCAAAGGTGGCTGAAGTGGAATAATGAATGGCAGGAGTTGTTAAGAGAAATTGAGTTTGGAAAGATAGTCAGAGGCCAGATGATGTGAAATCTTATAAGTCATGTTTATAACTTTGTATTTTATTCAAAATATCATGGAAGATCCAAAACTTTTGGATAGAAGAGTGACAGATTGAGATGTTTCAGTTTTAAATAATCTGGCTGCTGTATTGAGGATATATTGGAAGGTAAGCTCAGTATCAGGAAGACCAGATAGGAATCAGTTGTGTTCATTCAGAGATTATGTGACTTATATTAAGGTGATGCAGATGAGGGGAAGAGGAACAGATTTTGGCCTGAGCCACTTGAGGATGGAGCTATCATTTACTAAGATGAAAAAGGATTGGAGGGAGGTACTGGTTTGGGAGATATATTAATAAGGATATTTTTATCTGAAAATAAAAGGATACTTATTAATTAAACAAAAGAAGCTGCCCCTGTAATTGGTTCATAAATTTGAGAATGTCACAGTCAGTGTCTCTTTGATTCTGTTAGCTTTTTTTATGTTTATTGCCTCATGGTCTCCAGAGGACTGCAGAACTCTGGCATCACGATCATACACAAGTCACATGAAAAATGGGAAGGAGCACAAAATCTGCATTAAAGGCTACCTTTCCCATACAGAAACCAGTTTCTCTGAGACCTCATTTGCACACTTCTGCTTTTAACTCATTGTTAAATCTTTCTGCAAGAGATGCCAAGAAATCAAGAAGAAAAATAGAACAACAGGATTAGGAAGAGTCTAGAGTGAGTTGCCTATTAAATATCTAAGTTAAAGTGATAGTGAGCAGTTGGACTTCAAAGTTCAGGGGAGAAAGAGGGACTAGATACAGAAATTCAGAAGTCATCTACCTACATCTGATCGGATGAAAACACGTAGGGAAGGAAGATAGATAAAGAAATGAAGAGAGAAGTATTTGAGAACCTAGCCCTTGGGCTTACCATAATTTATCGTTGTTTATAAATATATTTGTTCATATTTTCTTCTCATATTTTTATAGTTTTGTGCTTGCTTTATGTTTTCATGCTTAAATATGTAATACAGCTAAAACATTTTCACCCAGATGAATTTCCCCAAATAGCTAGTCAATAGCTCTGCTCTATTAATTAAATAATCCAGATTTTTGCACTCTAATTTTAAATGCTACCTTTATTACCTCTTAAATTTTTAATTTGCTTTTAATTATGACTGAACTCTAAAATCTCACTCATGGTTTATCTATTCTGCATGTTCTTTACTTCTACATATATAGTATGTTTACTATCAGTATTAAAATATATGAAAAATCTTTAAAAATAAATTAATGAATTTTTCTTTCAAAATTGAATTGTATTTTTTCTGCTGGCATCATATATATTTTTGCTACATGAACTTAAGAGACACTTTGTAATTTGTTCCACAAACAAAATAAAAATACTTTTTTGATTTGGATTAAAATGTAATGCAGTAAAATGAACTGATATATTTATATAGCATGTACTATTTTGAAAAGAATGACGATATGTAAATAATTGTAAGATGCAACAATTTACAATGTGATTGTACAAGTATGCCAATTTATATTTGTTGGCTGAATAAGATTCTATTTACAATCAAGCTTACATGATAAAGTGTTTCTTTGTGCTATCTTTCTTGAAATGATTGATAACATGGTGCTCAGACTTCATATCCACAGTACCTAAAACATCAGTCCCACCATGGGATTGTGTCAATAAGGACAGGTATATTTTATTTCAACTTTAAAAATGAATTTAACCAGTGAGCTGCAAATTTCCCCACATACTGTGCCATTGGGAAATCCTATTCTGAATCACCAGGAGTAGGGAATAAATTGAAGACTACAGATCAGAGATGCCTGTGCCTTTTCCATATCTTTTTCTCTAGTTTGTAAGTTGCTTTGTAAGAGGAAGAGAAGAGAAGAATTCTGTCTAATAAAAGGAACAGAAAAGATTACAAGCAGGTGGAAATAAGAAGATATATTTTTCTTCAAAAATATTGGAGAAAAAGAATTTTCTTTTATGCTTTTCATTCCTCTTTTTTTTGCTTGGGCAGATATATTTGGTAAAGAGGAGTCAGCCATATATCTCAAATCTGTTGATAATGTCTTATATATGTAAAATCTCTAAAATGCTAGTGGAAATTAATGATAGCTCTAACAAGTTGGATAATCCTGGAAATTCATTTAAACTTTCTGGACCTTAATTTCTTTTGTATTCATTGTAATCTATTGATTTATTTGCAAATTGTGGAGGATTAAATGTTTATAAGATCTGGATCCTTTGAATTATTTACGAGGAGAAATATATACGCATTTCATTCTTATTTTATTCACAATTCACTTTCTTATCAATGGAAAGGCACATACTACAAAGGAAAAGAATTACATATTGATAGATGCAGAAAAGGCCTTTGATAAAATCCAATGCCCATTCCTGATTTAAAAAAAAAAAAAAAATTCTCATTAAAATAGGAATAGAAAAGAAATTCCTCAACACAATAAATGGCATATATGCAAAACCAACACCCAACATTATTGTCAGTGGAGAGAGACTGAAACCATTCCCCTTGTGAACAGAAATGAAACAAGGATTCCCTCTATGTCCACTTCCAGTCAACATTACATTGGAAGTCATAACCAGGACAGTAGGGCAAGAAAGGGAAAACAAAAGCATTCAAATTGGTAAGGAAGATGTAAAACTATTCCTATTTGCAGATGATCTGATCCTATACATAGAAAACCCAGGAAACTCAGCAAGAAAACTACTGAACCTTATTGAAAGATTTAGCATAGTGGCAATATACAAGATCAACATATAAATTCGATTGAATTTGTCTTCACGAGCAAAGAGGTTTCTGAAAAGGATATAAGGAAATCAATACCATTTACCATAGCTACCAAATAAGATAAAATACTTGGGCATAAATCTTAGCAGGAACACAAAAGACCTATACAAAGAAAACTAAAAAACACTACTTCAAGAAACTATAAGAGATCTACATAAATGGAAGAACATACCATGCTTATGGATAGGAAGTTTGGATATTGTGAAAATGTCAATTATACCCAACACAATCTACACATTCAATGCTATTCCAATCCAGATTGCATCAACATTCTTTAAAGATATGGATAAACCCATCACTAATTTTATATAGAAAGGAAATAGAACTCAGGTAAGCAAAGCTCTACTGAAGAAGAAAAACAAAGTAGGAGTTCTCATACTTTCAGATATCAAAACCTACTATAGAGTCACAGTGGTCAAAACAACCTGGTACTGGTACAAAAACAAACACATAGAACAAAGGAAAAGAATTGAGAATCCAGAAATAGATCCATTGACCTATAGTCAGCTGATCTTTCAAAAAGGGCCAAAATCTATTCAATGAGGAAGAGATTGTCTCTTTCACAAATGGTGCTGGCAAAACTGGGTATCTATTTGCAGAAAATTGAAACAAAATTCAGATTTCATACCATACACGAAAACTAACTCCAGATGTATCAAAGACTTAAATGTGCAACCTGAAACTATAAAGTTCATCAAAGAAAAAATAGGGGTAAACTTATGGGCCCTAATTTATGGCATAAATAGACTGTCAAGCATAACTCAAGATGCACTAACAGCAGAAGACAAACAAGATGACTGGGACCTTCTAAAAATTAAATTCTGATGTGCATCAAAAGACTTCTCCAAAAGAGTGAAAAAAGAACCCACAGAATGGGGAAAAAATATTCAGCAGTGACATATAAGACAAAGGACTTATCTCTAAAATCTATAGAAAACTCAAGTACCTCAACACCAAAAAGACAAATAATCCAATTTAAAAATGAGAAGAAAATGTGAAAAGACATTTCACCAAAGAAGCTATTAGGCAGCCAAAAAATACATGAAGAAATGTTCACAATCATTAGCTATTAGAGAGATGCAAATCAAAACAGCCATGAGATACCATCTAACCCCAGCATTAATTGCAAAGTTCAACAAGAAAGAACATAAATGTTGTTGAGGATGTACACAGACTGGGACTCTCAGACACTGGTAGTGGGACTGTAAAATGATACAACCATTTGTGGAAATCGATATGGTGATTCCTTAAAAAGTTGGAAATAGAAATACCATTTGATCCAGCAATCCCATTACTAGGTATATATCCTAAAGTAGTGAGAGACAAGACACGAATTGATATATGCATACCTCTGTTCATTGCAGCACTATTCACAGTAGCAAAAAGATGAAAACAATTTAAGTGCCCATCAACTGAGGAAAGGATAAGCAAACTTCGGTACATACACACAATGGAAAAATGTGCAACTCTAAAGAATAATAGATCCAATAGTTCCTAACCATTGTACACTATTAATGTACATTAATCCCAGCAAATAGTACTTATTTCACTATTTTACATTTAAAGGATGCTTTCTTTTGCATACCCTTACACCCTAAAAG
This sequence comes from Orycteropus afer afer, assembly GCF_000298275.1. Lineage (NCBI taxonomy): Eukaryota > Metazoa > Chordata > Mammalia > Tubulidentata > Orycteropodidae > Orycteropus > Orycteropus afer. The sequence continues at coordinate 7,959,350 of NW_006921712.1, forward strand.
CCAGCCTCTTTTTACCTATGAATGGAAAGATCCCGTAAGTCATGAGAATACCCACTTTACCTGGCAAGTACCTCCCCAACAACTGTTTAGAAATATATTAGCCAGGCAATTAAGGGAATTGACTCTGAAAGATGGCCTTTTACTACAGTAAGAAAATGACCTTAATAGTCAGTCTGATGAAGAAACTTTGGACTTAACCACCATTTAAGTCCTAAGTCAACTAGCCAGATTAAGGTACAAAGTCTCTACACCAAAGGTCCAGATATCCAAATAAAACGTCCAGTTCCTAAATTTTATTTTAACCCCTGGAGCTCACATGCTAACACCTGAAAGAAAAAAAAAAAAAAAAAGTGATCTTAAAACTAGCAGAACCTAAGACTAAGAAATAGCTATGAAAATTCTTGGGAATGGCAGGGTTATATAAAATTTGGATTCCTAATTTTGGACTCATAGCCAAACAGCTTTATGAAAGTGTGAAAGGGGAAGACAAAGAACCCTTAGAATGGACTCCAAATTGGTGCCATACCTTTACCCAGTGGAAGTGTCTCTTAAGCTGCCACCCCCCCTCCCCCGTCTTAGGCCTGCCAAACTTAGAAAACCTTTTCAACTGCTTGTGCATAAATGAGCAAATGTTACACTTAGAGTCCTCGCTCAAAAATTGGAAACTGAAAATCACCCTATAGCATAATTTTATAAACACTTAGATATCATGGCAGGATGGCCTCCTAAGGGCAGCTGCAGCTAGCTACAGCCATGCTCACTAAGGAGGTTTCAAAATTTACATTAGAACAAAATATGGAAGTACTCACAC
>NW_006921712.1:7960821-7963276 GCF_000298275.1 Orycteropus afer afer
CACTATGCTACCAGAGCTCCTCATGACTACACAGAGGTTATTAATGAAGTATATTCAAACAGACCAGAAATTACAGGATGAGCCTCTCCAAAACCCTGAGAAAAAATGGCTTACTAATAGAAGCAGCTTTTATCATAAATGTGTAAAAAGCGCAGGCTATGCTATTGTTAACCTGCATGAAGTAATTGAAGTTGCCCTCTTATCACCAAATACTTCAATTCAAAGACCCTAAATTGATGGTCCTGGCCAGAGCTCTGGAACTAGGAAAAAAGAATGTTTTGACCACAGACCCCAAGGAGAATGCAACTACACCTAATACTTAAACCTGTGAACCAATTGAAGATTTAAAATTTTCATTCAAGAAACAAGTTTGACCATGTCCTCTTTTTACTTTCCCTTCTTTTACCTCTTGTTTTGGTGTCACCCCAGAAATTTGACAAGTAGACCATCCTGTAAGAGTCATAACTGGAAATCCTTTCACCTTAACTTGGCTTGTAAACACAACCCTGCCTGTACATCCTACTCATTGGTATAAAGTAAATGGGACTATTAAAACAATATTTTTTATATTTAAGGCATCAAACCCTTCTCTTGATAAAAGAATTACTTCCGTTTTTGATGTTTCCATATCTAACAATCCAGACTTTTCTATACAAGTGACTGAGGCTACCTTACCTAATGACAGAACATTTTATTATATAAAATTTAAAAAGGGGAGCCCAAAAGATGTTCAGGTCGCTTGAGGAAAAGGCACCCCAGTTAATGTTGTAATCTATCAACATTCTATTGGACATCAGAATGGTTGGGATTGAAATACCAACAGCCTGGTAAGAATCTCAAAACCTGTAGCTCATGGAGGAGAACTCAGTAACTGGTGGATTTGCCACCACATACCTAGGTCTGGAGAACTGCTGAGCCCTCTTTCAGCACCTGTACTTAATTATCCTATTTCTCTACTCAATTTCACCCTGACTCATACACACCAATTGTCGTTAGCCGTTCCAGCATGCTTAATCACTTACCCTGTTCAGGGGTCTTGCTTCTCTCTAACCAGGATCTTTAGTTTCTCCTCTTCACAGTGACAGTTAGGAGCTGAGTGCCCCAGAGTTACTTCCCCTAACCAATAATTCTGGGACTTCCACTTGTTTCCCACATGCAATACATCTTTATATGAACCCTGGGTAGACAGAGCAAATAATTCCATCCCAAATAGAGCTAATCCATTTATTAGCACTAGGAATTGAAGAAGCTCTGAAAATTAAAACTACATTCTTAAAATTCTTTGAGTTTATACTGGAAGCTCCGGTGGCATAGTGCCTAAAGCATTTGACTGCTACCAGAAGGCTGGCGATTCAAACCCACCAGCCAGTCCTCAGAAGGAAGATTAGGCAATCTACATTCATAGTGTTACTACCTTGGAAACCCAAGGAGGGGTCACTGTGAGTCTGATCCAACTCCATGGCAATGAGTTTAGTTTGGTTTTGAGTTTATACTAGATAACCACTTGGTTCTGAATTATTTGTTGGCTAAACACGGGAGTAAATAAACTTGTTGTACCTGGGTGAATGCTATTAGTGAAGTAAAAAGTGGATTAAACACCCTTAAACAAGTTGTTGAATGTACACAACCTAAGCCCCGTGGTACAAGTGAAAATTTTAGTTGGCTTTCTTCTTTGTTTCCTAACAAAAATTCTTAGTTTCTAGCACTGCTTACAACTGTTGTGATAATAGTGAGCATTTGCGTTTTTTCACCCTGGCTTATCAAGTACATAATGTGCGGGTCGCACAAAGACTCCACTCTACATACACTATTATGCCTTTCACTACTCCCCTTACCTTAGTTGAGGCCAAAGAGGTATTCTATTCAAATCATTAAATTGTTCCACATCCACATATATCTCCCAGACATTTTTAACAGCCAGTGTAGTGGGACTTTAGGCCAATAAGGTGTAGGTAGGCCTTCACTCACATTCAGCAGGAAGTAGTTACAGAAGACCTGAGACCTTCACCCATATTCCTAAAAAGAATTTTGGCCTAAAATTCCTTTAGTGAGTAAATGCAATAGTATAGACAGGTTAGAATTTATGAGAGAGGAATGTGTGTTCTAACCTGAGTTCCATATTAATCCTGTTCAATCTAAACTTTGAATTATTCTGCTACATGTAGCCATAATCATACAAGAATCCTGTCCTTGCAACCACATTCCTAAGATCATAAAATCAAGGCAGGACAGCTCACAGGACAGGACAATTTAATTTCTTAGTTCATGAGGCGAAGGAAGAGACACTGCAAAAGAAATAATGCAAATATAAATTTATGACTTAAATGGCCTTTCCTAACAACAGGCCATTGTTGAGATGTCTTCCAGCTCACTGTCTGAGGCCAACATTAACCAGTTTTGGAGCCTGTGCACCCCTGTCCCTCCTTTGCCACTGGATGAACTAAGATGGCCGATC
>NW_006921712.1:7964694-7970875 GCF_000298275.1 Orycteropus afer afer
AAAAAAAAAAAAAAAAAAAAAAAATCCTATGGGAAACTGTTTCTTAGGAGGCAGACATTAATGGGAAAGCACAAGCTCTGTCATCTCATAGGACAAAACAATACCATGTTTCTTTTTTATCCAAGGCCCTTACACAAAGTCAACCATGACCATTCTACCTTACAGAGAGACATGGCCCCCTGCAATGAGCAACGGTTTGCTTCTCTCCATAATGTACGACTTTACCAGTTGCTAGCAAGTCAGATCCTACTTATAACTACCTCATATGAGTCTGAGTAAAATTTACTTCATAGGGTTTTCAATGGCTTATTTTTTTTTGTAAGTAGGTCACCAGTACTTTCTTCTGAGGTTTCTTTGGGTAGATTTGAAACTTTTGGTTAGCAGCTACATGTGTTAACATGTTAACACCATCCAAGGACTACATGAGACTTAACTGGACATTTTCTGATTTTTTCACCAGTATATTCTCATCATCTAGTAAGGGTATCTACCATATAATGTTCTTAATAAATTTTAGAGCAGAAATAGATTTTACAGAAGAATATATTTACTCTCTCTCTGCTGTCAAGTTGGATTCGACTCATAGTGACCCCTCCTTGGGTTTCCAAGGTATATCTATGGAAATAGATTGCCCAATCTTTCTTCTGAGGAGTGGGTGGTAGATTTGAACCACCAGCTTTCTAGTTAGTAGTCAAATACTTATGCACTATGGAGAATATATTTAGAGGAGAAAATACATATGATTGAATAGAATAATTTAATGGGTATTAAACATTCTTGTGGAAACTCTGGTAGCGTAGTGCCTAAGGCACTTGACTTCTAACCAGAAGGCTGGCAGTTCAAACCCACCAGTCACTCCTCGGAAGGAAGATGAGGCAATCTACTTCTGTAGTGATACTGCCTTGGAAACCCAAGGAGGGGCCACTATGAGTCGGGTCAGACCCAACGGCATATAACAACAACAACAGCAACAAACATTCTTGTGAGGCCCCTACATAACTCAGTTGCCTCATCTGTAAAATACAGATATTAATACCTAGTTTCTGAGACACAGTCTGTGATAAGGTGTGAACCTAACAGTTAGCAGTCTAAATCTGCCCAGTGGCTCTGCAGAAGAAAAATATGGCAAACTCTTTCTGTAAAGATTGCAGCCAAGAAAATCCTACAAAATGGTCCTCTGTAACACTGAATTGGAGTCAACCCAAAGGTAGTAACAACAGCAGTAGTAGTTTATTTCTTGAGCGCTTAATGTGAATATTGGGAAGGAACAAAATAAATAAAATATTACTCTTCCAAAAGAAGTTATAGTTTAAATTGTAGTGAGAAACAGTAAACAAGTTAATTTCATAGGGGGTTATAGGCTATATTAGAGCTATGAACAAAGTTCTATAGGAGTCCAGAGCAATGAACTACTCAAATGCATAGCTTTCTTGAAGAGTACTGTGAATTTATACAATTACCTGGAAAACAATTGTGATTCTTAATAATGAGCAATAAAAGCCTATTATGTTTCAAAAAGATAATTCAGTGGCCATTAAAGAATTGAGGACCACAGAAAACAATGAAGGTTATTCTACTGGGGGAAAAAAAATGTTAATAGTAGTGGCTAGAAAATGCAACTTGAATTAAGAATGACTCATTTTATACTGTGCTCAGATAAATTTTGTCACAAGGTGGTCCCATTATCTGTAACTTCAGAATGTTTAGTATTTCACAGTCCAGCTCAAATCACAACTTCCAGAGCATCTTTTGTTGGGTTTGACACTTCCATACACATTTGAGAAACTGGAAGCAAAATGATCTTTACTAGTTTAAACTGAAACTCAACATGAGCTGGCTAACAAGTATCTCAGTTCTCTAGTGCTGCTATAACAGAAAAACTACAAGTGGATGGCTTCAACAAACAGGAATTTCTTCTCTTACAGTTTAGGAGGCTAGAAGTCTGAGTTCAGAGTGCTGGCTCTAGGGGCTGGGTAGAGGTGCCTCAACCCTAGTCTTCAGCTCTGCCTCTTGTTGCAGACCCACTGGAACAAGTTGAAGCCTTCTCCTACCTCATGAAATGGCTGGACACTGAGGATAATGAATCCAAGATAAGCAAGTAAAATGGCACAATTCTAAAATCAGCAGGCAACATGGAAGTACACTGGTTCAAGTCCAGAAACTGGAGATGAAGATTCATGAAACTAATGCAGTATCCTTTCCATATATACTGGAAGCACATCATACACTGAAAGCAACTTCCTTTCAACTGATTATCTGCTCACAATATATTCCACCATGGAGTCCATTATGCCACATCCAGTCTTATCATGGGGAATAACTACATCCAGCTACCAAACCACTCAAAATCACAGCCTGGACAGTTGACATACAACTTTACCTACCAGAAGTAGTAACCATAAAATGAAGTTTATTAATTAAATTCAATCATTAAACTTCTCTAAACATATGCATTTTTCATTTTTCCATTTATAGTTTAACATTAGCAGTTTCAAACTGTGTTTCATTAATCTGCAGGAGTTTCACAAAGGACCTCAAGGGCTGACATGGGGAAAAGAGTGAAAATTGTGAGAATTGTAAATACCCCTATCTATCTTTTTCAAAAAGATAATAGCTCAATTTTCATTTTTAATCAATTTTATATACTTTCTTGTATACTAAGTGTTGCTGCCTCTGCTTTCCCACTTTAAAAGGTTGAATTTTAAACAAATGTACAGGGTAATCAAAAACATGACCAGGAGCTGATTGTGGAACAAGCCATCAACTGCTCATATGCAAGTTCAACTTGAAGCTGAAGACAATTAAAAATTAAAATTAAAAGAAGTCCACAAGAGCCAAAATATGCCCTTGATTATACCCCTCCTGAATTTAGAGACCATCTAAAGAATAGATTTGATGTCTTGAACGCCAGTGACTGAAAATCAGAAGAAGTATTGGATGACATCAAGAACATCATCCATGAAGAAAGCAAGAGGTCATTAAAAAGACTAGAAAGGAAGAAAAGACCAAACTGGATGTCAGAAGAGACTCTGAAACTTGCCTTTGAACAGAGAGAAGCTAAAGCAAATGGAAGAAATCACAAGATAAAAGAGCTGGACAGAAGATTTCAAAGAGCAGCTTGAGAAGATAAAGTAAATTATTTTAATGAAATGTGCAAAGACCTGGAGTTAGAAAGCAGGAAGGGAAGAACAGGCTTGGCATTTCTCAAGTTGAAAGAACAGACAAAAAAACTTAAGCCTCAAGTTACAATATTGAAAGATTCTATGGGGAATGTATTTAATGATGCAAGAAACATCAAAAAAAAAAAAAAAAAAGATGGAAGGAATACACAGAGTCTTTGTACCAAAAAAGAATTGGTCGATGTTCATCCATTTCAGGAGGTGGCATATGATCAAGAATCAACAGTATTAAAGGAAGAAGTAGAAGCTACCCTGAAGGAACTGGCAAAAAACTTGGCTCCAGGAATTGAGGAATACCCATTGAGATGTTTCTACAAACAGATGCTTGCACTGGAGGCACTCACTCAGCTATGCCATGAAATTTTGGAAGACAGTTACCTGGCCACCTGACTGGAGGAGATACATATTTGTACTCATTCCAAAGAAAGATGAGGAAATTATTGAACAATATCATTAATATCACACACAAATAAAATCTTACTGAAGATAATTCAAAAACGGTTGTCACAGTATATTGACAGAGAACTTCCAGAAATGCAACCTGGGTTCAGAAGAGGATGTGGAATGAGGTATATCACTGCTGATGTCAAAGGGATCTTGGCTGAAACCAAAGAATACCAGAAAGTTGTTTACTTGTGTTTTATTGACTATGCAAAAGCATTTGATTGTGTGGATCATAACAAATTATTGAGAAGAATAAGAATACTAGAACACTTAATTGTGCTCATAGATAAGGAGGCTGTCATTCAAACAGAACAAGGGAATACTGTATAGTTTAAAATCAGGAATGGAGTGCATCAAGGTTGTATCTTTTCACCATACTTATTCAGTTTGCATGCTGAGCAAATAATCTGAGAAACCAAACTATATGAAGAATGTGGCATCAGAATTGGAGGAAGACTCATTAATGACCCGCAATACGCAGACGACACAACTTTGCTTGCTAAAAGTGAGAATGACTTGAAGCACTTACTGATGAAGATTGAAGACTACAGTCTGTAGTCTGGATTACTTCTCAATATAAAGAAAACAAAAATCCTCACAACAGGACTAATAAGCAGAATCATAATGAATGGAGAAAAGATTGAAATCGTGAAAGACTTCATATTACTTGATTCTACAATCAACACCAATGCAAGCATCAATCAAGACATCAGACGACTTATTAGATTGGGCAAATCTGCTGCAAAGGACCTCTTTCAAGTGTTGAAGAAGAAAGATGTTGCCTTGAAGACTAAGGTGTGCCTGACCCAAGCCATGCTATTTTCTTTTACCTCATATACATATGAGAGCTGGACAATGAATGAGGAAGACTGAAGAAGAGTTGATCCTTTTGAGCTGTGGTGTTTGCAAAGAATACTGAAAGTATCATGGATGGCTAAAAGAACTAATAAATGTGTCCTGGATGAAGTGCAGCCAGAATGCTCCTTGAGAGCAAGAATGGCTAGACATCTTCTCACCTACTTTGGTCATGATGTCAGAAGGAACAATTCCCTGGAGATGGATATCGTGCTTGGTAAAGTGGAGGGTCAACAAAAACAGGGAAGGCCCTTAATGAGATGAATTGACACAGTGGCTGCAAGGATGGGCTCATGTATAGAAAAGATTCTGAAGCTGGCACAAGACTGAGCAGTATTTCATTCTGTTGTAGACGTTGCTATGAATTGGGGACAACTTGATAGCATCTAAGAACAACAGTCTAGTAGTGGGATTGCTGGATCATATGGTATTTCTATTTCCACCTTTTAAAGAAGCACCATATCACTTTCCACAATGGTTATACAATTTTCCAGTATCAGATGCAGTATATGAGGGTTCCAGTCTCTCCACATCCTTGCCAGAGTTTGTTGTTTTCTGTTTTTTTGAACTTTGCTATTAATAATACCTCATTATTGTTTTAATTTGCATCTCTCTAATGGCTGATAATCATGAATCTTTCTTCATGTATTTGTTAGCTTCCTGAATGTCTTCTTTGGTGAAGCATTTGTTCATGTCCTCTACCCATTTTTAAATTGGATTGCATTTCTTTTTGTTGTTGAGGTGTTGAAATTTTACATAAATTTTAGAGATCACTCCCTTGTCCAATATGTTGTTGTCAAAACTTTTTTCCTAGTCTATAGGTTCCCTTTTAATTCTTTCAGCAAAGTTGTTTTCATGCATATAAATGTTTAATTTTTAGTAGGTCTCATTTATCTAATTTGTCTTCTGTTGTTTGTGCGTTTTTATTTATTTTCGATAGTGTATATGTGCTGTATCTTAGGGTTCCTAAGCGTGCTCTTAGTTTTTCTTTAATCATCTTCATGGTATTAAGCCTTACATTTAAGTCTTTGATCCATCATGTGTTAGTTTTTGCATATGGTGAGAGACATGGATCAGATTTCATTTTTTGATAAAAGGAAATCCATTATTGCTAAGAACTTTTCTTAAAGATACTGTTTCTCATTTAATGGGTTTTGACCCTTTTTCAAAGACCATAGGTGGGCGGATTTACTTTTGCATTGTCATTTCTGTTCCATTGGACTATGTGTCTGTCCTTGTACCAATACCAGATTGTTTGACTACTATGGCTGTATGGTAGGTTTTGATATTGGGGAGGGTGAGGCCTCCCACTTTCTTCTTCTTTAGTAATGCTTTGCTTATGTGAGGTCTTTTCCCTTTCTATATAAAGTTAATGATTTGTTTTCCCATCTCTTTAAAGAATGCTGATAGAATCTAGATCATGATTGGTTATATCTGTAGATTGCTTTTGGTTGTTGTTGTTGTTGTTAGATGCTGTCGAGTCATTTCAGACTCATAGCGACCCCATGCACAGCAGAAAAAAATGCTGCCTGATTCCATGCCAGCTCCGTGATCCTTGCTATACTTGAGCCCATTGTTGCAGCCACTGTGTCAATCCATCTCAATGAAGGCCTTCCCCTCCTTCGTCGATCCTCCACCTTACCAAGCATGATGTCCTTCTCCAGGGAATGGTCCCCTCTGACAACATGACCAAAATAGGTGAG
>NW_006921712.1:7971983-7974483 GCF_000298275.1 Orycteropus afer afer
CGGGGCCGACTCGACGGCAAACAACAACAACAACAACAATACCAGGCAGTGAGGTGGGAAGGCAGGGAGAGGGCAGAAAAGGCAAAGGGGATAGGAACAGATTGAGGTGTCAACCGCAGGGAGCCAGGTGAGGAGAGGGAACCCAGGCCACCCCTCACAAGCAGTGAGGCGGGAAGCAGGAAGAGGACAGAAAAGGAAAAGGGGACTAGAACAGATCGAGAAGTTAGCCACAGGGATCCAGGTAAGAGTGGTTGGAGGGGTTTCCAACAGCTAAGGGAGGCAAACTTGTCTGTTGGTTTGTCCTACTGTAGTGATGTGTTGCTGTGAGTCTTGATGCTGTGCCACTGGTGTTTCAAATCCAGTGGGGTGCACAGGTATGAGCCTGGCTTGCAGACTGAGACAGACTAGGAAGAAGGAGGAGGCCATCCACTTCTCAAAGAATTGCCCAGGGAAAACCTTATGAATAGCTTTGGGTGGTGTTATCACATTTTTTCAATGTTAAGTCTTCATATCCATGACCATGGTATATTCTTCATTTATGTATGTCTTTTTTTTTGGTTTCTTGTAGTAATTTTTCTACTTTGTTTGTATAGGTTTTCTGTGTCTCTAGTTAGATTTAATCCTAAGTACTTCATCTTTTGGGTAGCTAATGTAAATGATATTGTTTTCCTGATTTCCTTTTCAGATTTCTCTTTTTTGGTGTGGAGAAATCTGACTGATTTTTGGATATTGATTTTGTGCCTTGCCATTTTGCTGGATTCTTCTATTAGTTTCAGTAATTTTCTTGAGTGTCTAGGATTTTCTTTGTATAGGATCATATCTTCTAGAAATAGAAATAATTTTACTTCTTCTTTGGCAATTTTGATGCCTTTTATTTCCCCTTATTGCTTTTGGCTCTTTGTGGGATTTCCAGGACAATATTGAATATGAGTGGTGATAAGGGAAATGTTTGTCTAATTCATATTAGCAAGGGGAATATTTTCAGTCCCTTTCCATCAAGAATAATGTTGCCCATGGGTTTTGTGTTTATGTCCTTGATTATCTTGAACAGTTCCCTTTTTATTCCTATTTTCCTCAGAGATTTTATCAGGAACTGGTGTTGGATTTTGTCAGGTACCTTTTCTGCATCAATTGATAAAATCATGGTTCTCTTTTCCTTTGTTTTCTTTATGTGATGGATTACATCCATTATTTTTCTAAGTTTGTGCCATCATTGTATATTTGTTTTGAATGCTACATGGTCACAATGCATTATCTATCTATCTATCTTTCTATCTATCTATCTATTTATTTATTTATTGTTAAGTTGCTGAATTCAATTAGCTAGTATTTTCTTGGGAATTTTTACATCAATATTCATCAGGGATATTGGTCTATAATTTTCTTTTTTTTGGTGATGTCTTTGTTTGGTTTCAGTATTAGGCTTATTCTTGCTTCATAGAATGAGTTTAGGATTATTCCATCATTTTCTATGTTATGAAATAGTTACAGTAACATTGGTGTCAGCTCTTTGAATGTTTGGTAGCATTTTTCAGGAAAGCTGTGTGGGCTAGGACTTCTTTTTATTGGGAATTTTTTTATGGCCTGTTCCATTTCTTATTTTGTTATGGATCTGTTGGAATTTTCTATCTCAGATTGTGTTAGTTTGGGTTGTAGTGTGTTTCTAGAAATTTATCCATTCTGTTTTTCAAATTTGTTGGAGTACAGTTCTTCATCATATTCTGTTATTGTAGCTTTTATTTTAGTAGATTATGTTGTTACATTGTCTTTTTTCATTTCTTATTCATGTTTCTTATTTTCTTATTAAGAAATTAAATATTTTCTTATTTCTTATTACATTGTCTTTTTCATTTCTTATTCAATTTAACTTTGTTAAATTTACCAGTAATTTGTCAATTTTATTAAATTTCCTTTTGAATAATCAACTTTTAGTGGTGTTGACTCTTTCCATTGTTTTTGTTTCTGTTATTTCTGCTAGAATCTTCATTATTTCCTTTCTTCTGGTGGGGCTTTCTTTTTGCTGTTCTTTTTTCTAATTATTGAGAAGTTGAGTCAAGGTGTGATTTTGGTTCTTTATTCTTTTTTGATGTGTTGGTTTATTGCTAGAAAATATCTTCTGAGCACTGCTTTACTGTGTTCCAAAGATTTTGACATCTTGTGTTTTAACTCTCATTTGATTCAAGGAATTCTTTTTTATTTAGTTTTTAATTTCTGCCATTACTCAGTAGTTTTTAATCAGGGTGTTATTCAATTTCCAAGTATTTGATTTTTTTTCCTTGATCTTCCTTTTGTTGATCAAAAATTTCATCATATTGTGATCTGAGAAGATGCTTTGTAGTAGTCTGATATTTTTAAATTTATTGAGGCTTGCTTTATGGCCTACAATAGAATATATACTGGAGATTACTCCATTTGGATTAGAAAGAATATTTATTGTATTGTTGTTGGATGGAGTATTCTGTATGTATCTATGAAGTCTAATTGGTTTATTGCATTTTTG
>NW_006921712.1:7976009-7978411 GCF_000298275.1 Orycteropus afer afer
TTTTTTTTTTTTTTTCTTGATATATAGTTACTGGTTGGCGGGTTTTTTCCCAGGGTTTTGTACATGACATTTTGTTGCCTTTCTGCCTGTGTGGTTTCTACTGAGAAATCAGGGCTTAGTCTTATTTGTTCTCCTTTGTAGGTGACTTTTTGGTTTACTGAAATGTTTCAAGATTCCTTCTTTTTCTTTGGTTTTGATTATGATATGTCTAGATGATATTCTTTTGTATTCTATCTTATTTGGTATTTGTTGAGATTCTTAAATGCATATCTTTTCATCTCTCATGATATTAGTGTAGTTTTCTTACAACAATCCTTTGACAATTTTCTCAGTGCTTTTTTTAATCTCTTCCCTGTTCAAGAATTCCAGTTATATGTAAGTTATTGCTTTTGATGGTATCCTACATAATACATAGGTTTTCTTAATTTTTTAAAATTATTTTTTTTCTGATTTTTCCTCTAACAGACTACTACTGACAGAGTTGTTTTCAATCTCATTAATTCTGTGTTCCATTGATTTAATTCTACTCATTTTTCCTTCCAATACATGATGTACTACTGAGATTTTATTATTAATCTTCTAGATTTATATTTGCTGTTTTTCTATGTTTTCTAATTTTTCATTTCTTTTTGTTTTTCAATTTGTTCCTACAGCTAATAAGCACTTATTTCATGGGAGCACACACTGGGAAATATGGAAGGTCGGGGCAAGACTACTGAATGTGGAGGTAGTAGAGGGGCGAGTCAATCACTTAGATGAAAAAACATAGAGAAATAATAATAATAATAATAATATAAAGGTGGAAGGGAAGTAGAAGAAAAGATAGAAAAGGAAAAATAAAAGAAAAACAAGAGGGGGAGAGGGAAGAAGTGAAAAGAAGGGAGACAGAAAAAAGAGAGTGAGTAAATTAAAGAACTGGCACAAATGCTGACCACCATACACAGCTGCTGCAGAAAAGCAGAGCTCACTCTGGCAGAGTGCATCACTGTCCAGGCAGGGGTGGTGGCATGTGTTGCTTACTGGAGGGAGCAGGCACCTGCTCCCTGGTATAAAAAAAAAAAAAAAAAAAATGGGGGAGCTGAAGAGGAAAAAAATAAAAGAATAGTAAAACAAAGGGGAGAAGAGGAAAGAATTAAGCCAAAGAGAAAAATAAAAGAAAGTAGCACAGTATTAGTGAAAGTGCTAGACTCTAAACATGACTGAGCATGGGCAGTGGGGTGGAGAGTCTCACCTTTTGGGATTTAAAAATAAAAACGGCAAAGGAAGAGAAAGAAACAGAAAAGGAAAGGAGTAGGAGAAAATGGAAGAACCAAGTAGAAAAATAAATTAAAAAAAAAAAAGTGGTACAGCACTAGCAGAAGGGGCAGTTTGTCTGGCTGCTGGATTGGCAGGAGTGAGGAGGGTTACTCCTTTGGTCACTGAATAAGGAGAAGGTCGCACTTCTTGGCTGCCTATCACTGATGTGGATACTGGTACAGTCCTGGGCAACGGAAGGGAAGCTAGTTATATTGTTCCTGCTCCAATTGGAATGCTGCTTGCAATAACTGAAAATGGTCATGCTGTGCCAGTTAGGTCATGCTGCTCCTTACTCACTGTTTTTGTTCAGTCTCTTTCTCTCATCCATATTTGATCTACTTCTTTATCCCTTCCTTTGAAGCTCTGGGGTACAGGATTGTCATCTGTAGCCATTTCCTTGTTTTCTCTTATCTTTGTTGTAGTATCTGCCTAGTCTGTCATCTTGGATATTTTCCCTTCCTATTATGGTAAGGAACATTGTATTCATGTTTCTTTCTTAGCCCAGAGAAAATCAGACTAAATCTTACATCCTCTCTTCCCCTAAGCACAAAAGCACACCTACTTCCATAGTTACAGGTGAGGAGAGACAACTCAGGGACGCCTGAAGTAGCAAGCAGGAACAGCAGGAGAAAGGGGATTAAAAGCCAGGAAGAGAGAGAGAAGAGCAGTCAGCCGAAGGGATTAAGTGAGGAGAGGCAACTCAGGCCTGCCCAGAGTAGCAGGCTGGAAGAGCAGGAGAAAGGGGATAAAAAGCCAGGAAACCGGACAGAAGAGCAGTCAGCCCCAGGGCCAACTTATGGACCCACAAAACAGCAGGGCAGAAGAGCAGGAGAAAGGGGACTAAAAGCCAGGAAGCCAGACAGAGGTACAGTCAGCCACAGGGACCCAGCTGAGGGTGATATGAGAGGTCTGCAACAGCAAGACAAACTTGTCTGTCAGTTTGTCCTACTGTGGTAACATGTAGACTTGAGTTTTGAGGCTGAGACTCTGGTGTTTAAAACCCAGAGAGATGCACCTGGTGCACAGGTAACAGCCCAGCTTATAGACTGAGACAGACTAGGAAGAAGAAAGAGGCCATCCACTTCTCAAAGAATTGGCCAGGGAAA
>NW_006921712.1:7981541-8001669 GCF_000298275.1 Orycteropus afer afer
GGCTCAAGTATAGCAGGGATTGTGGGGCTGGCACGGGATCGGTCAGTGTTTCATTCTGCTGTGCATGGGGTCGCTATGAGTCAGAAATGACTCGACAGCACTTAACAACAACAACCACACTTCCATAGAGATACCCAAGGCGGGGTCACTATGAGTCAGAATTGACTTGATTGCAGTGAGAGATTTTTGGTACTCTTTTTCAGTGACTACTTTCATTATTACTCAAGAAAAATAAAGTTGGTGCAAAAATTTTCTGATACAACTGGAGGATGCAGTAAATGAAGGCCAACAGATGAGATAGTTATCAATTTATCCTGTCATGCTTGTAAGATTTAACTTCATGTAAAACTTTCTGCAACTATAAATATTTGACTATTATTAAATTAAATGGCCTCTCATTTCCTGTTGAGATGTGTATTTTTGTTCAGTAATAGTTCTTTAAAATAAGGTGATAGTCATTAATATTCATAATATTTTCCTATACTATAAAACTTTCATGATTTATCACACTAGAAATTCTTTAGATGCCAATCAATTATAGTTAAATAAAAGATAAATGAACTTACTGCAATTTTTCTCTTTTTTTTTTCTCTTGTGGTTATTGAAATGAAAATGGAGTGATTGCATGGATAAATGTCTTTCCTCTATAAAAACCATATATAATATGGAGGTTAAAATATTAAAGAGTCATAGAGAAAACATCAAATATCTGTATTTTTCCTTGATTGAGTGTCAGGTGCCACAGAATTTACTATAGAAAAAATTCCATTTTCATTGGATTTAGGCTGCATAGCAGTAGACTTAATTTATTGAAATCAGAAAATGTAAAAGCCGTATTTAGAAAATTGGGTTATGTTATTTCTTTTACATAAGCATTAAACCATAGAAAAAAGCTACAGACAAAAATGAATACTAGTATATCTTCTATATCTAATTTGAAATTTTACATATGGTAAGTGCTTCTGTTTAATTATCCATAGCTAATTGGTCTTAAAGTGAAATAGATAATTAAGCATGTTCTGGAATATTAACTACTTCATATTTTGCATGTTTGTCTAATTAGACATTTCCTAAACTATTCATTTGCATTGGTTAATTTTCCACAAGGTTCTATTTTGAGTTTTGAACTTATGCTTTGGTATTTCTCCATTTGAAATTATTTTTTAAAAAATATGGTATTTAAAACATATAGTCTACTACAATTATCATAGTGGACACTTTTTGTTACATCTTATTGAATATTATTATTATATGGAAATATGTTCACTCTCTTGGTGCATATTTATTTTCATGTAACATTATGTTAAAAGAAAGATAATAACTTTAGTCTCGGTATATAGTTGTTGTTGTTGTTAGGTGCCATCACATTGTCTCTGACTCAAAGTGATCCTATGCATAAGAAAATGAAATACCGCCCAATACTGTGCCAGCCCCATGGTCCTAACTATACCTGAGCCCATCATTGCAGCCACTATGTCAATCCATCTTGTTGAGGTCCCTCCCTTTCTTCGTTGACCTTCCACTTTACCAATCCTGATAGGCTTCTCCAGAGAATGGTTCCTCCTGACCACATGACCAAGGTGTGATGAGGTCTGGCCATTCTCATTCCCAAAGAGCATTCAGGCTGCACTTTCTTCAGGACAGATCTGTTAGTCTTTTAGCAGTCCTTGGTACTCTTAGAATTCTTCTCCAACACCACCACTCAAAAGCATCAACTCCTCTCTGCTCTTACTTATTCATTATCCAGCTCTCACATGCATAAGAGGTGATTGAAAATACCCTGGCTTGAATTAGCCACACCTTAGTCTTCAAAGAGACATATTTGCTCTTCATCACTTGAAAGAGATATTTTGAAGCAGATTTACCCAGCACAATATGTCATCTGATGTCTTGACTGTAGCTTCCATTGGTGTTAATTGTAAAACCAAGTAATATAAAGTCCTTGACAACTTCAATCTTCTCTCCAATCATTGTGAAGCTGTTTATTGGACCAATTGTGAGAATTTTTGTGTTCTTTATATTAAGGTGTAATGCATACTGCAGACTGTAGTCTTTAATCTCCATCAGTACGTGTTTCAAGTCATACTCACTTTCAGCAAGCAAAGTCGTGTCATCTGCATATTACAGGTTGTTAATGAGTCTTCCTTCAATCCTGATGCCATGTTCTTCTTCATATAGTCCGGCTTCTTAGATTATTTGCTCAGCATGCCAAATGAATAAGTGTGGTGAAAAGATACAACCCTGACACCCCCCCTTCCTGATTTTTAAACAATGCTGTATCCCTCTGTTCTTTTCAAATGGCAGCCTCTTGATCTATTTACAGTTTCCTCATGAGTACAATCAAGTGTTCTGGAATTCTCATTCTTCTCAATGATATCCATAATTTGTTATGATCCACACAGTTGAATGTTTTTGCATAGTCAATACAACACAAGTAAACATCTTTCTGGTATTCTTTGCCTTGAGCCAAGATCCATCTGACAACAACTATGATATCCCTTGTTCCATGCCCTCTTCTGAATCCATCTTGCATTTCTGGAAGCTCTCTGTCAAAGTATTGTATATGGTCAATATACGATACACAAACCAAACTCACTGACATCGAGTTGGTTCTGACTCATAGTGACGCCTCTTTGGGTTTCCAAGGCAGTATCGGAATGGAAGTAGATTGCCCAGCCTTCCTTCTGTAGAGTGGCTAGTGGGTTTGAACTGCCAGTCTTTTGGATAGCAGTCAAATGCCTTAGGCACTATGCCATCAGGGGTCCCATATAAATGTAAAGCTTAAAATTATTTAAATTTTACTTTTTTTTTGAGTTGGTAATTTTTACTTCAGATTAGACTTCAAAGGAAAATGGCTATCAAAGTCTAGGCTATTTAACTCTTAACATGTTCAGTTCTTATGTTTAGTAAAATTTTAAATAAATATAAGATAACATGGTACCAAGCAATGTATAAATTCAATGCAATGTTGATAAAACAGCATTTTTTGTGTGTGGAAATGAAAACACCAATCCTCAACTTTATCCAGAAAAGCAAGAGATCATGAATAGCCAGAGAAAATTTGAAGATGAAAATCAAAGTGGGATGCCTCACACTACCTACTTTCAAAACTATGGTATCAAACTATGGTTATCAAAATAGGTTGGTAGTAGTTTAATGATAGATACATCAATGAATAAAAATCAAATCAATTAAGAGAAATGAGAACTCAGAAATAAATCCATACATCCATGCTACAATCAGCTGATTTTCTAAAAGGGTGCTAAGTCCATTTAAAGGAAAAGGAACAATATCTTCAACAAATTATGCAGGGAAAATTGTTTTCCACATGCAGAAAATGAAGACGATCCATGCACAATACACAAACATGAATTCAAAATGAATCAGGGACTTAACTACTAATGCCAAAACCTTAAAGGTCTTGGAAGAAAAGACAGAGGTGAAGTTATGGGACCTAGATTTTATTTCATTTTTAGTAATAGATTTTCAAATACCAAAACAAATGTAGGAATAGCAGAAGACAAAATAGATAATTAGCACCTGGTAATAATCAAATACTTATGTTCATCAAAAGTCTAAAAAGAAAGGAGAAGACAATATGGTATCCTGCTATATGCTTTGCTGGATCAGTGGATTATACCACAACTGCCTCCTCTTAGGGCTGCCAGGTGACCATAACTATAAAAGTCCCTTCCCCTTTGTATTCTATTTTTCACTTTTTCTCCTATTATCGCTCACGTTTATCCTTTTTCTTTTTTCCCAAGTTTTCTTCCTTTTACTTCTTCATTTATCTCTTCCTCATTTTCTTTTACCTTATCAATCTTTTTTCTCATCCACCCTCCCCATTTTTTCTTGTATTTTTACTCCCCCCCCCCATGCCACATTCAAAGGGAAGAGAACATTCACTCTCCACTAGTCAACCTTATCGACTATACCAACCATGTCAGCAGGTGGGTGAGTACCATCAGAAATGTATGTTCCATTGGATCAATGGCAGACTTTGGACAATGTCTACCTATCCCACCAGCAAATCATATTCATGACAAACAGAGACCTGAGCCCACATTCCCATCAGTTACTTCCTCCCACAGATCAACTGATGTGTTTGAATCACTGACCTACTGGTTAGCAGCAAAATATGTTAACCAATAGACCACCAGAGCTCCAGGAAACCGTAAATAAAAGCAAGGAAAAGAGACAATACCCTTGAAGAATTCAGAAAAATACAATACAAGATAAATTGCAAAATAGATAATTAGTAATCATGCAAAAACAGCAATAAGAAATCCAGAAGACTAAACACTAAAATTGTGGAAATAAGTAACAATTTGAAAGGAAAAGAGAGAGAATTAAATTGGCTGAAGAACACATTAGCCAGCTAGAAGACAAATCCTTGACAACAGCTTGTACAAGGGAAAAAAGAATACCTAAGATTAAGATAGGAAGAAGATATCAAAAGAAACAGCATAGGTCTGATTGGAATTCCAAAAGAAGAGAAGGGAAAAAAAGAAAAAAAAAAAAAAAAAGGAACTGTTGAAAGTTACCAGCAGAAAATTTACAAAATATCATGAAAGATATAAAGTTCCATCCAAGTCATTAAATAAACCCCGTGCTAGATAGACTCCAGGAGAAAGTCACCAAAACATATCATTCTAAAACTTTCCAAAACCAAAGACAAAGAAAGAAACTTGAGAGCAGCTCAAAAAAAAACAAAATATTACCTACAAAGGGCAACTGATAAGTGTAAGCTCTGATTTCTCAGTAGAAACCATATAGATAAGAAGACCATGGGATGACACAGAGAAAACTTTGAAGGAAAGAGCTAAATATCCAGCAAAACAGTCCCTCAAATATGTTGGTGAAATTAGGACATTATTGGATAAACAGAAATTAAAGGAATTTGTAAGAACAGATGAACCCTACACAAAATACTAGAGGATTCCTTCACACAGAAAACCAACAATGGAAGACAACAATTTAAGATTAAGACACATGAAAGCACTACTCAGAAAACACCACAGGGGGGAAAAAAAAAATCTAAAATAAGCTTACAAAAGGGATAATAGAGAATCAGAGTCAGAAATCTGGCTCCAGGTGCTGCTGAATTGGGAGCAGAGAGAGAAGTTCACAGCAAGTGGTTAGACCCTGGGATTAACTCATGGTGCTGCTAAGGGGCATCTACCCCAGGACAACTTTTCTGGCATGGAGTGGCCTGGAGTATGGGGTTTTTGCAGCTATCTGAATCTGGAGGAAAGTGGCAGCCCCCTAACCATTGGGGTCTTTGCCCAACTTGAGCTGCAGGCCTGTAAGTAACAGTGTAATGTCATCATTAGCAGCCTACTCAATGCCCTGCGAATGGCTACTGGTGCTTTGGAGTTTTTTAACCCAAAACTATAAAATTCATCAAAGATAAAATAGGGACAAATCTAGGACACCTAGTTTGTGGCATAAATAGACTATCAAACATAATCCAGAATGCACAGTAGGTAGAAGAAAACCTAGATGATGGGGACCTTTTAAAAATTAAATTCTTATGTGCATGGAAAGACTTCATATTTTGTTAGGGTTGGGGATGGTAATTGGGGAGTGAAACCAAATGTACACAAAATGTTGAATGTACAACAAACTGCTCCGTAAATTTGCATCTAAAGCACAATTAACAATAAAAAAACATCTTCTTGGATTATAAAACAGTACTAGAAAATTAGATAGAAATAAAAGGATGATTAGAAAAATCATGATTGGAGAAAAACCTAATACAGCGAAACTGGATAACATGCTGCTCAAAAACAGCTGAGTAACAGAAGAAACAAATGTTGAATAAAAAATTCCTAGAAAGAAATGAGAATGAAATCATAATATACCAGAATCTTTGGAACACAGTAAAAAAGTTCAATGTATAGCAACAAATGTACACATAGAAAAGAAGGGACCAAAATCAATAACTTAACCCAACAACTCCAACAATTAGAAAAAGAGCAAGAAAAGAAACCTACAGTCTTCAGAAAAAGAAATAATAAAGATTAGAGTAGTAATATACGAAACAGAAAACATCTACAAGACTTGAAGACGTTTCTTCTAAAAGATTAACAAAATTGAGAAGCCACTGTTAAATTTAACTAAGGAAAAGAGAGAAGTTGCAAGTAACATGAGTAAGAAATTAAATCTGTAACATCACAACAGAACCAACTGAAATAAAGAGAATAATAACAGAATACTGTGAAAAACTGTTCTCCCCAAAATTTGAAAACCTAGGAGAACTTGACAAATTTCTAGAAATACAAGACCTACCTAAAGTAACAAAAACTGAAATGGAAAATTTTAAACTAAGCATAACAAAAGAAGAAATTAAAAAAAAAAAAAAAAAACTACCCAAAAAATAAAGCTCTGACCCAAGTGGCTTCCCTGGAGAATTCTAGCAAACATTCAGGGAAGAGCTAACACCCATCTTACTCAAACTATTCCATAACATAGATAAGGATGGAATAGTCTCAAATTCATTTTATGAGTAATTATAGCTCTGATACCAAAACTAGACAAATGTATCAATAAAAGGGAAAATTGCAGACCAATATCCCTCATGAATATAGAAACAGAAGTTTTCAATAATATTCTAGCCAATAGACTCCAACAACATATAATAAATAAATAAATAAAAATAATATACCATGACCAAGTAGGAGTCATACAACACATGAAAGAATAGTTCATTATTAGGTAAGCAATCAATGTAATCCATCACATAAATAAAACAAAGGAAAAGAACCACATGATCATTTCAACCAATGCAGAAAAGATGTTTGATAAAATTCAACACTCATTTATGATAAAAATTCTCTGCAAAATGAGAATAAAGGGGAACTTCTTTAACATAATAAAGGTTATATACACAAAATCAACAGCCAACATTATTCTGAATGGTGGGAAACTGAAAGCATTTCCCTTGTGAATGGGAAACAGACAAGGATGGCCTCTATCAGCACTTCTATTCAACATTGTATTGAAAGCTCTAACCAGGGCAATAAGACAAAAAAGAGAAATAAAGGACACCCATATTGGCAAATACAAGGTAAAACTCTATCAATTTGAAGATAATGTGATCCTATTCGTAGAAAAACCAAGAGACCCAGGAAGAAAACTACTGGAATTAATTGAAAGATTCAGCAAAGTGGCAGGATGAAAAATCAATACCCGAAAAGCAGTTGGATTCCTGTACATTAACAAAGAGACCTCTGAAAGGACATAAGGAAAATAATATCATAATAGCTGCCAAAAAGATAAAACATTCAGGAATTAGTCTTACCAGGGACAAAAAAGGTCTATACAAGAAAACTATAAAACATCACTACAAGACCTGCTTTAATGGAAGAACATACCCTCATCATGGATAGGAAGACTGAATTGAACATTGTGAAAATGTCAATATTGCTGAAAGCAATCTATAGATTCAATACAATCCCCATCCTGATTCTAAGAACATTATTTAAAGACATGGAAAAATGAATCAGTAATTTTACATAGATAGGAATGAGATCTCATACGAAAAAGTCCTACTAAAGAAGAACAAAGTAGGAAGTCTAACACTCCATGATATCAAAACCTTCTACACAGCCACAGTAGTTAAAACATCCTGATATTTGTAAAACAACAGAGACAAAAGCCAGTGGAACAAAATTTAGAGTCCAGAAATAGATTCATCTACCTATGGTTGGCTCATCTTTGACAAAGGACAGAAATTCATTGAATGGGGAAGAGATAGTCTCTTTAACAAATGGTGCTGGCAAAACTGGTTATCCATTTGCAGGGGAATTAAAATCCTTAACTCTCACCATATACAAAAAAGTAACTCAAGATATACCAAAGACCTACATACAAGATCTAAAACTATGAAGATCAACAAATAAAAGATAGGGGCAAATTTAGGGGCCCTAATTTATGGCATAAATAGCCTACCAAACATATCCAAAAATGCACAAACAGTTGAAGATAAACTAGATGACTGGTAGCATAGTGGCTAAGTCCCTTGACTGTTAACCAGAAGGCTGGCAGTTCAAACCCACCAGCCACTCCTCGGAAGGAAGATGGGGCAATCTATTTCCATAGTGATACTGCCTCGGAAACCCAAGGAGGGGTCGCTGAATTGGGTCTGACTCAACAGCACATAACAACAACAACAGCAACAGGCCCTTCAAAACATTCAATTCTTATGGACATCAAAAGATTTCTCCAAAACAGTAAAAAGAGAACATACAGATTGGGAAATAAATAGTTGACAGTGACATATCCAACAAAGGACTTACCACTAAAATTTATAGAAAACTTCAACACTTCAACATCAAAACGACACATAATCCACTTAAAAAGTGGGCAGAGGACATGAACATACACTTCACCAAAGAAGATATTCAGACAGCCAACAAAGACATGAAGAAATGCTTATGATTATTAGGTATTAAAGAGATACAAATCAAAGCAACAATGAGATATCATCTTATATCAGCAACAATAGAAAAGTTCAACAACACAGAGATAAATGAATACTATTGAGGGTGTTAAAAGTTTGGAACTCTCATACACTGCTGTTAAGACTGGAAAATTGTACAACCACTGTGAAAAATGGTATGGTGCTTCCTTAAAAAGTTGGAAATAGAAATACCACTTGACCTAGCAGTTCATTACTAGGTATATATCCTAAGGAAGTAAGATTGAATACAATAATAGATATATACTTCAAAGCACTATTCAGGATAGCAAAGAGATGGGAACAACTTAAGTGCCCATCAGCAGATGAATGGATAACAAAACTATGCTACATACACACAATGGAATGCTATATTTCAAACAATAATGAAGAATCTGAGAAACACATATTAACATGGGTGAACTTGGAGGACATTATGCTGAGTGAAATAAGTCAATCAGAAAAGGACAAATTTCCTATCAGTCCACTGTTGCAAAAAAGTCAAGGAAAAATTTATGAACAGAAGGAAACTTAGTTGGTTACCAGGGATGGGAGGGGAGAAGAGGTAAATTGCTAGCTAGGTAAGAGTCACATATTGATTTGGGTGAAGGAAAGGCAATATAAAAAAGTATGTGATCAGCACAATATCACTAAGGAAAAGGAAGATATGGACTGATGCACAAGAGTTACAGACAACAAAGGTAAGTACTACTATAAACACAATCTTGCATTATTGTAATAACAAATATTAATCTATGATTGAATTCTTAAGTAGACAGGCAAAATGATCAGGTATGCATAGTCAGATGATACTATACCCATGAGCATATGCAGGTCCAGCAGATGATGTTTTTACATACATACTTACATGCACTTTAAAAATACCAGCGTATATAGTAGAGCTAACAGGTGGCAAAGTTATGAACACATCTTGTTAGGTGCCAACTCATAGAAACCCTGCTTACAACAGAAAGAAATACTGTCTGGTTCTGTGCTATACTCATGATCCTTGCTATACTTGAGCCCATCATTGCAGCCACTGTGTCAATCCATCTCCTTGAAGTTCTACTCCTTTTTCCCTGACGTTTTACTTTACCAAGCATGATAGACTTCTGCAGGGAATGGTCCTTTTCTGACAACATTACCAAAGTAGGTGAGATGAAATCTGGCTATTCTCACATCCATGGAGGATTCCAGCTGCACTTCTTCCAGGACAGATTTGTTCATTCTTCAGGCAGTCCATGGTATTTTGAGTATTCTTTGCCACCTCCACAATTCAAAGGCATCAATTCTTCTTCAGTCTTCTTTATTCATTGTCCAGCTTTCAGATGCATATGATGCAATTGAAAATACCATGGCTTGGGTTAGTCACACCTTAGTCATCAAAATGACACCTTTGCTTCTTAACACTTTAAAGGGGTCTTTTGCAGGAGATTTTCCCAGAGCAATATGATGTCTAAATTTTTGACTGCTGCTTCCATGGGTGTTGATTGTGGATCCAAGTAAAATGAAATCCCTGACAACTTAAACCTTTTCTCCATTTGTTGGGATGTTTCATATTGGTCCAGTTTTGAGGATTTTCATTTTCTTTATATTCAAGTGTAATCTATATTGAAAACTGTAGTCTTTGATCTTCATCAGTAAATTCTTCAAGTCATCTTCACTTTCGGCAAGCAAGTTTGTGTCATGTGCATATTGCAGTTGTTAATGAGTCTTCCTCTGGTCTTGATGTCACATTCTTGTTCGTAAAGCTCATCCAGCTTCTTGTATTATTTGTTCAGCGTATAGATTGAATAAGTGTGGTGAAATGATACAGCCCTGATGCACTCCTTTCCTGATTTTAAACCATGCATTATCCTCTATTCTATTTGAATGACAGCCTCTTGGTGTTTGTACAGGTTCCTCATGAGTGCAATTAAATGTTCTGAAATTTCCATTCTTTGCAATGCTATCTATAATTTGTTATGATCAGACAGTCAGATGTTCTTGAGTAGTCAATAAAACACTGGTAAACATCTTTCTGGTATTCTTTGCTTTCAGCCAAGATCTACCTGGCATCAGCAATGAGATCCCTCATTTCACATCCTCTTCTAAATTCACCTTAAATTTCTGGAAGTTGCCTGTTAATGTACTGCCACAACTATTTTTTAATTCTCTTCAACAAAATTTTACTTGCCTATGATAATACTGATATTATCCAATAATTATGGCATTCTGTTGGATCACCTTTCTTTGGAATGGGCACAAAGATTGATCATTTCCAGTCAGTTGGTCAGATAGCTGTCTTCCAAATTTCTTGGCATAAATAAATAAGGACCTTCAGCACTCCATCCATTTGTTGAAACATCTTAATGAGCATTCTGTCAACTCCTGGAGGCTTGTTTTTCTGTCAATTCCTTCATTGCAGCTTGGCCCTCTTCCTTCAATACCATTGATTCATGAGCATATGCTACCTCCTGAAAGAGTTGACCATTAGCAATTTTTTTTTTTTTTGGTACAGTGATTCTGTATATTCTTTTCCTCTTCCTTTGATGTTTCCTGCATCATTCAAAATTTTGTCCATAGAATCTTTAAATATTGCATATCAAGGTTTGAATTTTTTCTTCAATTAATTCAGCTGGAAATGCCAAGCATGTTTTTCCCTTTTGGTTTTCTTACTCCAGGTCTTTGCACATTTCATTATAGTACTTTTCTTTGTCTTTTTGAGTTGCCCTCTGAAAATTTCTGCTCAGCTCTTTTATCTCATCAATTCTTCCATTCACTTTAGCTACTCTCCTTTCAAGAGCAAGTTTCAGAATCTCTTCTGACATCTATTTTGGTCTTTTCTTCCTTTCATGTTTTTGTATTGACTGTTTGCTTCTTCATGTATGATGTTGTTCATGTCATCCCACAACTCATCTGGTTTTTGGTCATTGGTGTTCAATGCATCACATTTATTATTCAAATGGTCTCTAAACTCAGATAGAACATAATCACAGTCATATTTTGGCTTTCATAAACTTATTTTACTTTTCTTCAGCTTCAATTTGAACATGCATATGGAAAATTTGTGATATGTTCTACAGTCATCTCTTGGCCTTGTTTTGACTGAACATATTGAGTTTCTCAATCACCTCATCCACAGATGTAATTAGGCTGATTCATGTGTATTCCACCTGACAAGGTCCACCTGTATAGCTGCCAGATATGTTGTTTATAAAAGGTATTTGTAGTGAATAAGTAGTTTAGTCCTGCAAAGTGCTATCATGTGCTCTCTGGTATTATTTTTATAACCAAGGCCATATTTTCCAGATTTCTAGTCATAACCAAAAATATTAAGGGAATAAGCCATTGGGACTGGGTGCCTGGCACCATACTCACATGGAACTTCAAGGTCATTTGGCATAACATAATCCACAAAAACCATTTTCTACATTGTACTTTGCTGAGTAGTGACTGGGCTGTTAAAAGTTTGCAAGTGAACATCTATTGGTCTTTCCTCATTTGAAGCAAAGGAGAAAGAAGATCAGAGATGCATGGAAACAATCCCCAAGACCAGTGGACAAAGTGAATCTCAATCCCCACAACATTGAGTCTAGAGGAACGAGAAGGTGCCTGGCTATTACTGCCAGCCCCTCTGAAAGGGATCACAATACAAGGTATTGGATAGAATGGGAATGAACTGTGTAACAAATTTCAAAGTAATAATAATAATAATAAAATATTAGGCTTACTGGTATGATAGAGACTGAGGAAAACCCCAAGACCATGGATCTCAGTCACCCTTTAAGCCTGGAACTGAACTTACCCTCATGGCTCAACTTTTAGCCAAATAGAAAGTTTTATGAAGTGAACAATAATACCAGGGAGGTAGGCATTCCTTAGAATAATCAACCATAAGAGATCAAAAGGCCAGCATTTACACAAAGATAAAGCTCAGAAGGCAGGAATGGATAGGAAAGAAGGACAAATAAAAATGGTAATCACAAGGAGGAAGTGGAAAAAGTGTTGTTACATTGTGGGGATTGCATTCAATATCACTAAACAAAATGTTTATCAACAGTGGAATGGAAAACCAGTTTACTTTATAAAGTTTCATTCAAATTACAATGAAAAGTTTAAAAAAAAAGCAAAGAAAAGCAATGTTTAAACTGTTAAAAGCCAAGATGTCACTTGAAGCCTAAGATGTGCTAGATCCAAGCCATGATATTATCAATTGCCTTCTATACATGTGAAAGCTGGACAATGAATAAAGAAGAACAAGAAGAATTTATGCCTTTGAATTATGGTATTGATGAAGGATTTTTAAGATACCATGGACTTCCAGAAGAACAAACAAATCTCTCTTGGAAGAAGTACAGCCAGAATGCTCCTTAGAAGTAAGATGGGACCAGTGCCTGCTTGGTAAAGTAACTGTTGCTGTTTGGCACAATTGAGTTGGTTCTCACTGGAACCTATAAAGTAAAGTACAGGATGAAGTATAGGGTCAGCACAAAAGACCCTCAATGAAAAAGATAGACATGGTGGCTTCAACAATAGGTTCAAACATAGCAATGATTGTGAAGATGGCACAGGACTGGGCAATGTTTTGTTGTGTTGTACACAGAGTCACTATGAGTCAGAACCAATTTGATGGTACCTAACAACAACAACAGGGCTCGAAGGGAGTCCTGTTGAGATAAAAATGTTCAACACACCCTCAGAGCAAACTTGGAGTCTTGGTAGTGTAGTTGTTAAGCCCTTGGCCACTAACTAAAAGGTCAGTGGTACAAATCCAGCAGCTACTCATCAGAAAAAAGATGTTGCAGTCTGTTTCCCCAATAATCACCTTAGAAGCCATGGGGAGGTGTTCTATTCTGTCCTATTGGGTCAGAATTAACTCAAGAGCTACACTTTTTTTTTTTTTTTTTTAATGTGCTGGTGGAATAGGTGTTTGATTTTTGAATATTTATTTTATCTCTATTTCCCTATATTTTTCTTAATTCACAGTAAAGTAACAGGTTGAAGGTTGAATGAACACATTATTCTCTGCTTCTTTCTGTATTCCTACACACACATGCACAAAATACATTATTCCACAAAAACTGCCCATGGGTTAAAGTTAGACATGCATTCCATGAGACCAAATAGAAGGAAAAATAAGATAAAACTAGATGAGACCAACAAAATTTTAGAAGGAAGGAAACATCTGAATGACTAGTATGTGACACACAATAAAGTTTAATCTTAATTGTCAATGGGAAAAATGAAGATGTAACTGAATTTCCATGGCAAAATTCACAAAAAGGTTCAGGAATCAGTGACACATAATACCCTGCAAGGTAGATGAAGACACAGACTTATCTATGGAAAATAACTCTGGTAGTTAAGGTTGTGTGTCAACTTGGCTGGGCCTGGTTGAATGCCTGGGCAGTTGGTGTTAGTTATTCCTCATTATGAGACTGGTGGAATCAATTGGAGCAGTTGAGCAGCTGCTTTAGGGATGTGTGATGCTCTCTGTATATAAGAAGCAGCTTTGTGAATGGTCTCCAGCTGATGGCATGCTTGAACCCTGCATTAGCCAAATCATCGTTCAACAGCCTGCCATACTCTGCCGATCTTGGGAATTTAATGGACTTGAATCATTGGCCTGCTGTGTTTGATAACACTGGAATTGTGCCATTGTATTTGTCAACTTTGGGTTTGTCAGCCTCAGCAGCCAGCAGCTGCCTGAGTGAGCAGATGCCTCTAGCTTCAGGGGGCTGGAAGCAAGAGGCCAAGCTGAAGCCCAAGGCTGAGGGGATTTTACCCAGCCCTTAGAGCCTGGCATTTTGAACTCAGACTTGTAGCTTCCAAAAGTGTAAGAAAATAAACTCCTGTTTGTTAAAGCCATCTCATTTGTGGTATAGTCCTGTCAGAGCAGCACTAGGTAACCAAAAAAAACACTGCATTTTTGCCCTTGTGCAAACATCTAAAATCTATCTTTTAAATAACTTTACCATAGTACCACCTCAAAAATACAAGTCAAGCTTTAATCTTTTACACATTTTTACACATAGTGGCATTACATGAAAATTAAAAGTGCACCTTCTTTGCTTTCACTGATGAAAATTGTCTATGATGTGTTCAATGTCATTTTTTCTGTTTCTTCTTTTGAGACTCAACAGAACAAGATTACCCTTCCTTGACCCATGGAGGCTTTCAAATAGGATAATATTAGTTTTAACTTACTGAATGATCTGTTATAGCTGGGGGTGAAACCTTAGATGTTTAATAGAAACTACACAGTGGTGCCTCCTTCAAGTAGCACCGGGCCATGTAACATATTTGCCACACCTTAGATGCCCCTGGATGAAGATGAGGTTCCTACATCTTCCACTTTGGTGGGCCACTGCCCTTCTCTAACCCTGGTCGATTACTACAAATTTGTTATCTAAAAATAGAAAGCATGAGCGACTATCTTTAGACTGGTGGAGGACATGGAACATACTACACATGACTGAGGATGAGAAACTGACTAAAAGCAGGGGAAATATGCATAAGTTTATATAACGAATATAGTGATATTCAACAATCTCCTAGTACACTGGGAACAAAGATTATACATCAAAACAGATGAGTAGAAATCCTTTCTCTGTGAAATCAATCCTACCTTTATGGGGGAGGAGGGAAGGATGTCTAAGAATATTGACTGACCGTAAAACGGTCTAGGCAGATCAGCCTATAAAGAAATCCAAATTTGATGGACTTCTTGTAAAAGAAAAAAGCTTTTTTTCCCCTCCCCCAAATCATCTTTTAGTGTCCCACTCTGAAATATGAGGGGGATAAATAAAAAAATCTCCAGCTACTTTATAGAAGTGTTAACCTGACCTGATATCAGAAGTTAATGGACAGGAGGGAAAAACAAAACAAAACAAAAGATTTGGAGGACTACAAAGATGATACAGGGAGATGAAAACTTGAAAGAAGACAAACAATTTTATTTATATTTCCTAAGAGGTAAAGCAAAATATTGTATCCATGACATAAGAAGAGGATACATGCACGCATTCAGAGAACAAAAATAAACTCTCAATAATTAGGAAAATATTTTTTAAAAAAGGAAAGAAAAATTCAGTTGAAGATTTGGAATGAAGTTAATTATGTTTCCAAGAAAGTAGAATAAAGAGACCATGAAATGGAAAATAAGAGGATAAGGAAAATAAATCCAGTTGACCAGTCCAAGATCCAATTTTTGAAAAGTAGTTCAAGACAGAAAGAACACAGAAAACTACAAGTGAAGATGTGCCCGATGTAAAGGGCCCATCAAGTGCCCACAGAGTATGAAAATAGAGTCACACCACATGCCATCATCATGAAATTTCAGAAGTCTAGCAAAGATAAGACCCAATAGCTTACCAAGAGGGAGAAATGTTTATATAAAGTATCGCATTGCATTCTCAATAGTTACACTGAGAGCTATAATAAAATGGAAGCACAGCTTCACAATTTAAAGCAAAATATATTTATAAATTATTATCAGTGGCAAACCTCCAGTTAAGTGTAGAGGAATAAATAAAAAAAAGAGCATGTTATGACAGAAAATAGGACCCTGACAAAAGAAAAAAGAAGAGGCAGTCTTTAGCATCGTCATGAACAGATAACAGCTATGGAACAGGGCATTAGAATAGGTCAAAAATGTCTGGGGGAGATTTATTATAGAAGAGGAAATGTATACAATATCATATTGAACAGCAATTCATTGTGTTATGTTAATAGACAAATAAGCTTATGCGGAAAGTGCAAATAGAATCTTAAAGTAAAATAGCTGCCCAGGAAGTGAACAGTAGTCATGTGATTATGTATGACTCAGTTATGAATGATAGTTGCATTTTCATAAAAAAACATAGAATTAACATTAATTAAAAAAAATTATAATGAAGAAGAAATGGAGGAAAGCATAATGGAAAGCACTGAGTGGGAGAGAAAGGAGTGGAAGAGAACTAAAGTGTAATTTTCAGTAAACCAAAATAATACATCTTGTACACACTGAAAATCAATAAGCACCAATTGAAAGATAATATTTATAATTACAGAGTTAAATAAAATAATAATTAATTAAAATAATTCAATGTGAACTCACTGATGCTAAATTATGGGCACATGTGGCTCTTAAATTTAAAAGCAAAATTACAAATAAAAACATTAAGAGGAATACAGTAATACCTTAACAGCTATAAAGAGTTAATGTATTCTCTAAAACTCCAAAGTTACTTCAAGTGGAGTAAAGGGCTGGCTGTGAGTATGGAAAAAAGAAACCTAGACAATGAAGTCTAGGTTTTCTAAAATGTTGTCAGGGCATCTGAGGAACAGAGCATTAAAAACAGACTTCATTTAGTAAATATTTGTTTATTTAATAGGTTAATAAACCTGAGTGACCAGCCCAACCTAGCTCTCAATTTATAATTTATTTGATGACTGAGCTCCTGGCTATATTTAGAATGAAAATGTGAATAGTGTATATAGTATGTTTCTTTATTTGGCATATAATATAACAAACCACATAAAAATCATAATTTGTTTCTACTAAATAATAGAGCCATTTGGACACATATAATGTCATTGATTAGACTTTTATGCATAATTAAATTGTGCAGCTTGTTAGTGCACAGTGGAATAGAAAGGTCAACTGATAAATAATGGACATTCTCTACTTGAATAACAAAATATCATCTTGAAGACAATGACTTCTCTGCAATGTCACTTAAACCACTAAGTTAGAATTGGGAATCAGATTTCCATTTCTGGCCTAGAAATTTTGGTTTATTTTTAATTAGCTAACTGGACTGGAGCTTTGCAAGTGAATAGAACAGTGATTTATTTAAACACTAATAATCTTCCATCATCACTTAATACATGAAAAGACTTAAGGAGTTCATGAGCCACCAAAAATGCTCAATAAATATTACCTATTATAAACATTATACTCCAAACCTGAAGAGATATCACTATTTTGCAAAAAGTTTACACAAAAATACTTTATGGTTAATACAGTAATATAAAATGGTATTTTCTTTTCTTTACTTTTACATGTATTGCATCTCAGTGAGATGCATGTTATTTTTATTCTGTGAAATAAATGATCACTGTCTCTATTACATTTCAGAATGCTTCATTATTTTCTTTTTTTGGTACTCATGCAAAGACATGACAGTTGAAGATGAGCAGTAATAAATATAATATCCTGTGCACTTAAGCAACTTCAGCACTTTCTGAATTTATTTTGATTTTTTCTTGCTTATTATTCCCCAATTTTGCTGTACTTTATCCATACAGCTCTGGTGGTGAGGCAATTAATTTATGCATTTGGCTGCTGACCTAAAGGTGTTAGTTGGAACCCACAGCAGCTTCACAGGACAAAGATGAGGCAGTCTGTTTCCACAAAGATTTACAGCCTTGGAAACCCTATGATACAGTTCTAGTCAGTCATACAGGTTTACTATTAGCCAGAATCTACTCAATGGCACTGAGTTTTTTTGAGTTTTATGTCCATATACAATCCTTTGTCCTGTCGCTGCTTATTCAATCACATACTTTCAATTCATTAGAAATAATATTTATTAATTTTTGAAATAATAAAAATGCATAAAGATATCATTTAAACTGATTTTAAAGTAATATAAATATAAAATGAAAAAAATACAGGGTTTAAAATATAAACTATAGGATTTCATAAATTGTATAATGTCTTCTTCACATTTTAACATGTCTGATGTTGAAACAAAGTGACATATTTCAGTTTAATTGGCATTGTTATTTGTTCCTTTTTAATGGTATATAAAATAATGACTCATTTTGAAATGTTGATTTACATTTAAAGAAACATGGGACATCCACCAGTGTGTGACCATTTCCCTCCTCAGTTCACTGCTGTATTTGTTATATATCCTTTCAGAAATGTACGGTTGTTGTTGTTGTTATGTGCTGTCAAGTCGGACCCAACTCATAGAGACCCCTCCTTGGGTTTCTGAGGCAATATCGCTACGGAAGTAGATTGCCCCATCTTCCTTCCGAGGAGTGGCTGGTGGGTTTGAACCGCCAGTCTTCTGGTTAGCAGTCAAGTGCCCTAGGCACTATGCTACCAGAGCTCCCCCAGAAATGTACCAGGAAGATTCTTATATATGAAGTTAAATTATATATTTATAATATATAATTATATATTATAAACACAATGATAGGATAATATATGTGTGTGTGTGTATTCATTTATGTCTTGCTGTTTTCCCTTCACAATATGAATCTCAGAAGCTCTTCTCTGCCAGTTCAGTGAGAGTTGCTGTTATTTTCAGTGCCTGTCTAGCGTTCACTCTGTGGATGTACCATAGTTTATTTAATCTGTTCCCTACTGAAATACATGTAATTAATTTCTAAAGTTTGATATTAAATATGAACATGTAATAAATGTAATTTTAAATAAGACATGTCCACATGTATATCTTTAGATTAAAAAAATAAATAAACTATTAATTCATGGCCAAAAACATTTTTAAGAGAGATTTTCTATTGAAAGTGAACCAATTTACCATCTCAACACAATATATAAGTGTGTATTTTTGGTTCACACTCTTAAGACTGTTCTTATGTGTCATGTTTTTTTGTTCTCTTTATTCAAAGAAGAAAAATGATAACTCTCTGTAATTTTCATTTGTTTTCTCTAGTTATGGCAAAGGCCAAGTATTTTTATACATATAAGTTACACTGTTTTCTTTCATTATTAATTTTTTTCAATGTTCATATATCTTTAATATTTTTTTTTCAGTATAAGTATAGAGAACAATTTATATCATAAATTTTTACAAACTTGACATACCTGTGTGCTCATTCCCACCTAACAAAACATTACCACCTTACAGAATATTCTCTCATATACTTTATCATTCACCTCCTGACTCCAAGCACACATATAGAAAAATGAGTGTCATTAATATTCCTTTATCCACTATACCTCTAAGGTGTTTGCACTTCAGGTACTGTGGCTGTTGTTACACCTCCACTTCCATAAAATTGATGTATTTCATTCATGTAGCTATAAGTACTTTTTTTTTTTTAATAATCACTTGTTACTCACCTTCAGAGTTCTCATACAGAAGGGTCAAGTGCAAGAAAGAAAATGTTATTTTTACAAAACTTACAGAGACCATTATAATCTCTTCTTTGTTCTGTATGTGTCTCTGTAGAGGAACTTAGCTAGCAGTGTACTTAAGCAAGTAATCTTTATCTTTATGTTCTAGAACAATGTCAATTCATCTAGAGAATTTAGGTTGTTGAACCAGCATCAACTTTAAATCTTTTAAGCCCATATTGGCCAGGCTGCTCTCTGGAGGTTTACCAGACAGGCTTCTCTAAAGTCAGTTTTAGGGGGAAGAAAATATAACTAGTAATCCTGCCCAGAAATGGTCAGGATGGAAATAAAAATTTAAAAAATAAGCCTCTATAACCACTTCTCAAACCTTTTTCATCATTATTCTGGAAGTAGCTTAAAAGAGATGATCCCTTTCTTGTTGTTGTTGTTATTTGCCGTCGAGTCGGCCTCGACTCATAGCGACCCCTCCTTGGGTTTCCAAGGCAGTATCATTACGGAAGTAGGATTGCCCAACCTTCCTTCCGAGGAGTGGCTGGTGGGTTTGAACCGCCAGCCTTCTGGTTAGCAGTCAAGTGCCTTAGGCACTA